>NC_069109.1:1279396-1579396 GCF_947172395.1 Bicyclus anynana
CATTTAAAATATAGATTAAAATAATAATATATATATATTAGTGCCGCTACCCTAGCAATTTGTGCAAATATTTTTATTATTTCATCAGTTTCATTATTTACTTTTTCTAATTTTTTTTTTAATTGGTAACTTTTGGCGGTGGGATTTTTCTGCCGCATTAAAGAAAAAAAAAATTATCGCTGGTCTTAATGTCCCGCCACCCGATAAACAAATTTTCGAACCCTTTTTGAAATATCCCCATTTTCGCAAAACAATTTAGTTGGAAATTATTTAGTCTGTAATTTGCAGCAAAATTTTAAATAAAGTCCAATTTTAATACTTTCAATTTGAACGGCAAATGAATGTATTTATATTAATTTCATAATAATTAAAGAAAAATTTAATTTAGAAGTTAAACTTCATTCCTACTCATTTCAATCATATACATACAGAACAGCAAAAATTTCACTTTTTTTTAAAAGTAAAATACAAAATTGGACTTTATTTTTAATTATTATAACAATATGAACACTTATCTTGGATCACAGATAATGTGTGCGGCAAACTTTTTTTTTATAGAAGTAATAAAAAAAAGTTTAATTAATTTTAAATATTTTTGAACAGATTAAAAATATTGTCACAGTCAAGAAAGTAGAAAGGATAAATAAAAAAGAAATAATTTTTTGTAAAGTCGCCACGCACTTTTTTAAAACTATTTTTTTTACCATAATTTCGGATATCAACAGTTAGATCACAGAATTGTTATATATTTTTTTTTTGTAAATTTAAGTAAAACATCTAGGATTTATATTGAGTTTAGCCTTCACTATGTACTTAAAACATGCTTTAAAACAGACAATTTATTGGCCCACCTTTTTTAAAGTGTGCAACCTTATCATTTTTGTTATTTTTTAGCTAGTTTATCTACTAAGTTAAAGTATCGATTACATTTAAATACTAATTGTAGCTAATTATTTAAATTATTCTATAAAAAAAAGCTCCTGAAAAGGCATTAAGCCCCAAATAATTAAATTAAATAGATTTTAAGAATTAATCATAGACAATTTAATGGAACAGTTGAAACAAATCAATTTTGTATGTTCTACTAATTAGGTACCATGTTGATTTTGAGTATTACTGTCAGTCATAACTTTAAAAAGCCGTTATTAGTTATTTATAATAATCTTATAATAGAAAGATTATGAGTGTATTACTTAGTTAATTGCGCCAAAAAGTTAATTATTTATTTTTTCATTTCTAATTATGTTCATTAAATCTCTTGAAATTTCAAATATTATTGTTTGTTTTAAATTTAGCACTAACTTACATCATGAAAAAATACTAGAAAAAGTTTACCCTACAGACTAATACTAAGAATTCGTTACAGAACTTATATTTTAAAAGTTTGAATACAAAAATGATTGAAACAATTTTTACCTTTTTTGATCTAAAAAAAAATAGTGAACATTATAACAACTGGCAACATTTTTCAAGGTTTCTTGCAGGTTTCACTCGCTAATCGGTGTTACAATCTAATTATCATTAATTTTACTAAATAATAAAAATAGGCGGGCGAGCATGGCTACATTGTCATCATATTTTTCGTTTATAAATTACTGAACACATTTTTTTTATTTACAATTGAGAATATGATTCAAAAACCATCAGTCTTTCAATTTGGAGGCTTAATTATAACTACTTCACCATTGTACAATGCACACGATAAAAAATTACCAAAATTTGGTTGTTCAAATTCAATAAAGCAAGAGAAAAAAATTCCATGTACTCTTTGAAAATAAAAGTGGGGTTGAAAATATATTATATTTGTGTGTGAACTGACAAATAGTGTAAATTATTTGTAAAATAATTTATAATACTGTAATTACACCCCTAAATGAAGGATGTATGTACATTAAAAAAATAAATGATTAATATATAATTGTATTTTTTCATCAGTGCATTTTTGAGATCTGTAATTTTCAACAGGAATTCGTTTGCACCTGGTGAGTTTTAATTTTTTTATGAATCACATAATATAGAATCCTGCAAAATCACTATCACTTACACTTAAAACTAAAGCTAAGACATACTGATGTGCTCGAGTTTTCGTACCTACAATAGCTCCAAGGCCTTTACTAAGCTATATATTCTAATTTCTGGTTTCGATGTAGGCTATAGCTTCGCGATCCCCTCCCGTCGCCCGCACATCATGAGTGTCATGAACGAACTCGACAATAGTTATTAGGACTGAAGAAGCGTCATTGGGGGGGTATGTGGCCAGCGAAGAAACTTTGCCAGAGTGGACTTACTATCAGTTCTGATAACCCAATGGGTTGGAAACCACCTCTGAGTGAACTAATGAAACTAATATAACTGATGGAAAGCTACATTATCGACGAGTAAGATGGGCTATATTTCACACGTCAGTAAAACCGCGAGGCGTGGGGGGGGGGGGGGCGGTAATATATAAGCCCATGAAATATTTTTTTTATGATTAGACTTTGGACGTCATGAGAAAAATGAACACATTAGCGTGAGCTTCTTTTAAAGCCTTATTTTACCTCGAAATACAATGCTAAGTTGAAAAAAATGTTTAAAGTGTAAATGTTATCTAAAAGTTGTATAAACGCTTAACATTAT
This sequence comes from Bicyclus anynana, assembly GCF_947172395.1. Taxonomy (NCBI): domain Eukaryota; kingdom Metazoa; phylum Arthropoda; class Insecta; order Lepidoptera; family Nymphalidae; genus Bicyclus; species Bicyclus anynana. The sequence goes on from NC_069109.1 coordinate 1,282,016, forward strand.
TATTACACTAGTCACATTTTTTTTGCGGTTTTTTTTTGTATTTTACTCTAATTAAACCACTCTATGACCTCTAAGTACATACAATATACCTAAAGAGTACATATTTGAACTAATTAATTACAGTTAAAGAAGTAAATTACTAAGATGGTACAAAATATCTCGAAAAAACCCTGTTTTATTTTTTGTAAATTCATAAACAATCTCACTATTATCTTATGTTTTGTTTAAAAATTTATGGCAATGAGAATAATAGGAATAGGAACTATTTATTCGGGTGTACATATTGTATATTTTGCTATGTTTTTTTTTTCTAGTTTTGCAGTGTCTCTAAAATTAAAACATTTTTAGATCAATAAATAATAAATATTCGATTTAAACTGGCAACATTAAGTAAATCAGGAAAATGCAAGCAAGAACCCATAAATTTAAAAATGACATGTATATAAAAATAATTTAAGTAAAAAAATTCCATGTGCCAATAAAAATGTATATGATTATATTACAACACCTATATTAAAATTAATAGATAAATGTCTCTTTTTCAAATAGCAAAAAAGTGACAAAACTTAATACAATAATAAATCTTTATTAAAATAATGTGCGTTTTGGAAAAAAAAAAACGCTCAGTCAATGAAAATAAGTTCAAATTGTAAAGAAGTAAATTAAATAACAGAGGAAAATAAAGATCAGTCAAGTTCGCATTAGTAGAAAATTAGTTTTAAGTTTACATGTACCTACTTAATATTACTTAAAATTATGGTATTCATACAATTTTTTTAAATTTTCTATTGTATTAAAAATGTAACTTTCAGATTTCTATTACATATACAAGATAACTATTTTGTTGTGACTATAAATCTGAATACATTTATGATATGCACAACTCTATTTTTTTTAAATAAGATTATTTTTGTAACATTGTAGCATGTCAAAAAGAAAAGATAAAATTACACATATTTTATCTATAGAAAACAGTTGAAAAAGTAACATTAATTCATTTAAAAAAAAACTTGAACCTGCCAAGCCTTGTAGTTCGTATGAACACCAAATTTTTTCGCTATCACTATCTTACCTTATACACAAGCAAACAAATAAACCATGTTCACAATGCATTAACAGGAAATATTAAAAAGACTAAAAATCAACAGACAGTTTTTTTATACAGTAAACATATTTTTTTAAATGTCAAACAACAACAAAAGAAAAATGTTTTTAAAACACAAATAATGAAATTGGAAATTGTACATGTAAATTTGCATTAAAAAAAATCATTGCTTTATTCCCATTACATGCAATTAAAACCTGCTTTATAATTGAATGGAGTAAAGTGATAGTTGCTAACCAAATAACCCAACATTACATAATTGGCACAAATCAAAGCCATAAAGAATTGAATTGAATTGAACATTACATATAATTTTTTTTTAACTATGGCCACACAGAAAATTTCACATTATCAGGAATTTGCCAAAGAAGACGTCTTTATTTTATAAATATCCTCCTATGCTGGCAGTTAACAGTTTTAAAGAACAATGAGTTACATTTTCTCAGTTCTAACATTGATCTAAATAAAACTATGATAAATTAGAAAAACAACAAAATGTATAAGATCCTGTAGTTCTAAATAATCTCAAATGTTTTTTTTTGTAAATGCATATGAATATAATTTGACAAAACACCCCTTCCAATTATGAATCAGGTTCCCTAAGATACTAGACATTCAAGCTAACCTTAGAGTAATATGATCAGCTTTAGCAAGACTACTGTGTTAATTACAAATCTCGCTAACTATTGATCTCATTTCGGCAAGTCTTTCCTTTCTCTCTATATGTTGGGGCTCACAACAGTGTGTCATGAGGATAGATTCACCGACAATCAAATTTTCGAAGCACAAAGAACAGGCGTACAAGGCATCTCCAAAACAAACTATTTTATTCTCATCTCTATACATTGTCATGGGGTTCAATACAGTACTAGGTTGGATCTCCTTACCGGCGGCAACACACTTTTTGATGTATGCAGTTTTGTACAAAAAGTGTATTTTCTCACAGTGAGACTGACTTAAAATGTGTTTTAGCAAACCTTTTTCTTCTATCTGTACATCTTTGCATGGTGGACAATGGAATGTTAAAGTATTTTTCGTTTGAAACTCATCAGGTTCACTCTTCAACTGGATACTATGGACTTGTATGTAGAATGAAATGCGTTCGATTGCAGATTTTTGCAGCAAAGTTGCATAGAAACTTGTGTCTTCAAAACTGCTGCAGCTCACAATATGATCCAGAGATTCTGAATAAGCTGTCAGTTCTGATATATCTAGAGTAAAGTTTCCTATCGATGAAGTGATTGACATGGACTGATCATTCACAGTTGATGTTGCTCCTGAATCAGTCTCCGAGGAAGTGTTGTGACATTTGCAAACACATTTGGACATGTCTGATTCGTCAGATGAACTAAGATCAGTGGTAATATCTTGTGTAGTTGAATTGTCGATGTTGAACAAATTCAACATGGCTTCTCTGAGGTCTGGGAAATCAAAATGCTTGATTTTCTTCTTGCGACTCAGATGCCTCGGGACATACCGTTGGCATTTTTTTACAGGGCGAGACTGAGTTTTGGATTCTGCATCAGAATTTTCGGCATTTTGTAAGTTTAGACAGACAAACTCGTCTATAAATCTTTTCATTGATAATAGATGTTTCTTTACTTTGTCTTTGGTTTCATTGTCTTCCTTATCAAGAATAACATTCCAGGAATCTGACAAATTTGGTGTGTTCATATTACTATTGGTGTACATGAATTTGTTCAACATTTTCGGTATATTCTCTATGTTTGAAGGAGCACTTGATCTAGAATTAAAGACTTTTGACACTTCAATGTGAAACTGGAATTCTTTCAGCAGTTTTTTCGTAAAGCATTCCAACTTTTCTAATTTTGACTGATAGTTGACGAGTAATTTCATTCTTTCATCTTCATCCTTCTCTAGTTCTATGTCTGTGAATGACTCGATGCTAAGAGATGGAGCTATTTGATCGTCATCACTACACTGACTCTCTGTAACCTTCCGGCACATTTTTACAGGCGACTTATTGGTAGGTGCCGATGTGTCTGAATCAGAATGTTCAGTTAAGGATTCAATATCAAAATCTTCCTCGAACGGAGATGATGATTGACAGTCTTCAGACATAGCATCAATTAGATTAAACGTTTTATTGAAGTCTAAAGTTCTAAATTTCTCGCTGAAGATATCTGAGCTTTTTGGCTCCAAATGGACATGCTTTGGAGTGTTTTCGACATTTCCATCTTCAGTTAACTCGTTCATGGACTGACTTGCTTTTTTAATATCCAATTTCAACTTTTTACACTTACGTTTTTTACGTATGGACGTTTGGAATTTCGTATTTAACAAATCCGTGTCTGATAAAGAACATTTTTTGTCGGCGAAGTTTCTGACCGTCTCCGGAAGATTTAAACTGGTGCATTGTCTAGATGTTGAATCAGGCTCGGTATTATCGTAATTTACAATAAAAGGTTCATCAACTGCGTACATATTTCGACGTGTATTGTGATCGGAAGACTCGTCTGGTTTTTTGAAATATGTTATGTTCGAAAACATTTTTCGCAAAGAAAACGCCATTGTAGACCGATGATACGCTTTCACGACGGATAATTCAGCGTCGACGACGGTACAAAGCACTGGGGAACAAATAGTCAAATAATAAAAACAATTAAACATTCGAAACAAAGGGATCTTCGAAAACATGGAAGTTTAAACGGAAAACTTACCTTTGAAACTTGTGAAGGGGACTGAGAGCCAGATGACCGCCGTTAGCACTTCATTTTGACATGGACTGACCGAAAAATCATTTACAAATTACCTTCAAATTCGTGTTCTGTTTTTAATCATTGTTTGCCATTTCGTTTTTTGTTCTATAACAAAAACATTGAAAATCATAAGTACGATTAATCTGACAAACTAAAATGAACTTCTAATTTCAAAAATGCCGGAACCTTTCTAACTAAAATCAATACAGTTTCATTGCGGAATGATGGTCTTCTTTATTTCGTAGTATTTTATTATGAAAATGTAATGTAGCCAGTCTTAAAAATACAGACGAGATATTTTTTCTCAAATATCTTGCCTGTATTTTTAAGACTGGCTACATTACATTATTAGAGAAAGTTAAAGTTTGCGAAAGTGCGAAATAATATTCCGCTGATTTGAAAAAGAAATAAAACCGGGACAAGTCAGACAAGTGCGTGATGTGGCACGCGCAGTGTAGGGATCCGTAGGTTAAGTTAGCACTTTAATCGTTCTAGATACTTATTTAAAGGACTAATCCCTTACGTAAATCCACAGACCACAAATGAAGCGTAAAGCCTATCTTTTAAGCTTCTCCCTCCCAAAGACCTTATACTTATAAGGTCTTTGCTCCCTCCACGTTTTTAGCCGTTTGTGGTAAAGCCTAGCCGTAGTACAATGTGTGGCAATCTTAGACCATTAATAGGCTATTAATCTGTGCTAAAAGCAGAGCAATACCTTCATTTGTTGTTGTCGTCTGCGATCAAAGAGTAAATTACCATTCATTGGTGGTACTTCATTTGTGGTCTGTGGTAAATTACATAGAGTAGAATGCTCCATTATGAGTGGTTAGGAGTAGGGATGGACATTAAAAAAATACATCGATGTTTTTTTCGATGTAATGCATCGTTTGGTTACATCGATGGTAATCCAATGTATTGAGAAATACATCGATGTTTCTTAAACATCGATTGTTTTAGGTTAGACATTAATTAAAACAAAAACATGTATTAAGAAAATCAGAATATGTTTTCTGATTTTCTTAATACATGTTGTATTAAAATTTAAAATCACTGAGCCAACACATTTTTCTCTTTATAAATTCCAATATTTTTTTTCAATGCTATGTAAAAACAACAGTTTGTTTAATCTCTTTCCCTTTAACCGGTTTCTTTGTTCCGTCATAACCAGCCCTGACTGTGAAAAAAGTCTTTCAGAAGGGACTGACGTGCCAACTAATGTTAAATACTTAAAAGCTGTTTTATACAGCTTCGGGAATTGTATTTTATAATCTCTCCAGATTTCTAATGGATTTTCTATTCATCCATATAATTACTACGATTAAAACAGCCTGGTACTTAACACAGTGGCATATTAGAAAAAACCTAATTCAATTCAATTCAATTTTTGATTTTATGGCTTGCTGCTGTACCAACTGGGTACAATTTACTTCGCCAATGTCGCGTGGTAAGGAAGACACACTTTTAGAGGTTGATCGGTGTAAGCTGGGAATCAAGAATTGATTATTATTCAGCATAATTTTGACACTATAAATAGCGGTTTTTTTTTTGTTAGTGTGGTTGTTAGTCACATTCTGAAAGAATACAAAATTAATATTGTTAGCACATACACATAATATTTACAGCTTAATGTTATTACATTGAATATATTTACATATAAATTTACAATAGGGACTAAACACAGACATTAACAAACACTCAACATTTAAAGGACGTGGGAATTTAGGAGGAAGAACATCATATAGGGGGTGGAGAAGTTTAGGGCAAGAGAAGAGGATATGGGAAACTGAGCCTTCGTCCAAACCACATTCGCACAGAGAGTGATCTCTCACTCTAATTTTGTTTAAGTGGACAGGTGTACAGGCATGACCAAGTCTTAGACGGGATATTGTGGAGGTAACCCATCTGTCAGCATACCTATGGAGAAAGAACCAAGGTCGCTTGGGTAAGTCTGGTTGGATTGAGGCATAAAATTTACCTTTAAATGTTTTTGAATGGTTCCAAAGTGTTTGCCAAGATTTGTCTAAATGATTTTTTGCTAAGGTACTAAGGTCATGTGAATAATTTTTAAAATGTTCCAATGAGCCAAGTTGTACAGCTGCCTTAGCACAAGAGTCCGCAGATTCATTACCAGAAATACCGGAGTGGCTGGGTATCCATGCTAGAAATATAGACAAACCAAATTGATGACACGAGAACAAAGCTTCCCTAATCTGTAGTATAATAGGAAATTTTGACTTACTCCTAAAAGGATTTTCCCTAATGGAATATAAGCAGCTAAGGGAGTCAGTAAAAATAACAGTTTGTTTTATGTTATGGGATCGGGCAAACAGGATTGCCTCTAACAAGGCAACAGCCTCTCCTGTGAACACCGAGGTTTCTGGAGGACATTTAAATTTGCAAAACTATTTTATATTTGGGGATCCGGCAGGCTGCCCCAACACAACTTTCAGGGGAGAGTTTTGAAGCATCTGTATAGATGAACAAGTAACTTGACCAATTTTGATGAACAATTTCTTGAAACTTTGTGTTGGTATCAGGGGCTTCTTTAATTAGACCCAGATCTGTAATCACAGGAGGATTGTAAACAAGGGCTTCATATGATGTTGAATACAAAGGATTTGTTGGTGATGATGACAAGGGGTGTGGAAGATTATTGAATTTATCAAAACTATTAAGGAGACATGAAGGGGGATTACTAGGTCTAAGGACTTCTGACAATTGGGTTTATACCTAATAATTCTGATTGAGAATCACGATGATGTATGAAATTGACAGTTGTCAGTCAAACCATCGACGATGCGCCATCTGACGCATGACGATAAATACGCAGTGTGGATCCCCATTTGCGTATTCGATGTATCGAATGAAAAACATCGATATCTATTCGATGTTGAAGTATTAACAATACATCGGTTCAATACGATGCATCGATACAATACATCGAGTGTAAACATCGATGTATATCGTCACTCCTACTCCTAGTTAGGAGTGGTGTAAGGTGTTCTGTGGTATAATACAATATATTTAGAATGGGTGTTTAAAAAAAGAAATTTTTGAAGTTAAACTTTAAAGTTAATTTAATTAAAACATCTCTAATGCATTTTAAATTTAGTTATACATATTAGGACCACAGACCTCTTAATGTTAAATAAACCGTACAAATCAAAAAGTGGAAAATTATCACCGAGTCCAAAAAAGTCAAAGGAGTCCTATTGTTGATGCCCTTAATTGTATTCGTGACGACACATCAATAATGCGGTGCTGCGTGCCTTTCTGCGAAAATACTTCCGACAATATGTCGACATCTGAGAGAACGGGAATTACCTTTCATGGGTGAGTAGAATTATTTATCTCATGTATTTCAGCCACAGCCGTCAATCTCACAGACAACATTACAACTCTTTGTCAACCAGTCTTATTCTGATTATCAAAATCTACAAGCTACTATAAAGACTCTATATGACCTACACACAAGGGCCAATGTAATGACCAAGTGTGGAAAAGTTCCAGCAAAGAAAATGAACTATGACCTTGTCTCACGCACTGTGCACTGAGTGACTGAGCTTTATTGGTTCCTTTTCTTGACCCCAGTTTGTATAATATCATATTGAAAGCCAAGTGTGCTAAAGTTTTATTATCAATTTTTGATTACCTAAACCTAAATCAATTGAAGTATCAATTTCAAGTGTAAAAGGTAAAATTAAAATTTCAAATGTAAACTAATTACATGATACACTTATAAAACATCAAGTTTGAGTATTTGTAAAGACTACCTACAGTATGGAAGAGCCACCAGTAAACTCTGCTCTTTCAAAAAAATCATTCATTATTATACTTACTTGTTAAAGTTATTAAGTACAATTTCTTTCACACTTACTTCCTGTGTGAAGAGAACCTGTTCCAATGGCCCCCAAGCATCTTTGCCATAAAGGAATTCATCCATTGTGTAGTTACCTTGACTTAGTAAGTGTTTTTAACATATTTCATAGGTATGGATACCATGAATGTTGATTTCCAGATTACCCAGTGAAGGCAATCTCCGTACTGCTTGGCTCAGAGCCCTCGGCACACAAGACCATCACCTGCCCGACCCTGCTGTGGTCTGCTCCCAGCACTTCCTAGATGATGACTTTTATACAACAGAGAGTTGTGTGCGGCAGATTCACTCTAATGCTGTTCCTTCAATAGTGCAGGTCTGTTTATTATGTTTTTATTTGAACATTGCATGTAAGTACATTATATGTTGACTAGCGGACGCCCGCGACTTCGTCCGCGTAAATTTCGATGTCAACTTTACTACTACCCCTACCCTACCCTACCCCTACCCTACCACTACCCCAACCCTACCCAACCCCTACATCTACCCTACCCCTAACCTACCCTACCCTACCCTACCCCTACCCCCACCCTACCCCTACCCTACTCCAAACCTACTCCTACCCTACCCCTACCTTACCTACACCCTACCCCCATCCTACCCCTACCCCCATCCTACCTCTACCCTCCCCGTACCCTATCCCTTTCCTACCCCTATCCCACCCGTACCCCTATCTCACGCCTATCCTACCACTACCCTAAATCCGGCCCTAAACCTACCCTACCCCTACACTACCCCTACGCTTCCCTACCCGTACCCTACCCTACCCTGTAACTTCTCTATCTTACTCCTACACTTAGCAAAATCGGTCCAGTCCTTCGAGAGTGGTGGTATGACCAAGAGAAATAGAGACTTCTATGCTAATAATATAAAGAGGTAAAGTTCGTGTGGTTGTAGGAGGTAATCTCTGGATCTACTGGACCGATTTGGAAAATTGTTTTACCAATAGAAAGCTACGTTATTTGCGAATGTCATAGGCTATGTTTAATCCCCATATTCTCACGGAAACGGGAACTACGTAAATGAAAGCGCCGGGCGTCATATAGCGGAATTTCTGCGTCTTTTAGAAATTTTGTATTATCTCCGAAACTATTTAAGTAATTAACATACTGTAAAGGGCAAATCTTATCTACATAATATCCTTGTGGTTATTAAATAATTTATTTTAATAAGGATTAAAGTTTAGTTGTATAAATAATGACGTAAACCTAAGTATATAAAATTAATAATTTTTAAAACACAAAAGGTACTATATTTGCTAATATATAGAAGATAGATATATGGTGTCGCGGACTTTTTTGTAGAACTTTTAAAGATACATAAAGTCTCTATACATTAATTCCAATTTTACACAATAGTTAAGGCAGCGCATGCGAATGAGTCTGTTTAAGAGGATTTTCAGTCCGACCTGTATGACAAAAACTGTGATAACTCGGCTAATATATATGATACCAATATAAAATATAGCCTATAGCACTCCCCGATAATGTAGAATTCTACTGGTGAAAGAATTTTTAAAATCGGACCAGTAGTTCCGAAGATTACCCCATTTAAAAAATGTGACAAACTTACAAACTTACAAACTTTACCTCTTTATAATATTAGTATAGATAATTTAGATCAAGGAAGGGCTAAAGCAATATAGCATTACTTACATGCAATCAGTCCTGTAGAAGTAACTGTTGGTATATTTACAGATGTGCATGATATGCCTGGACTCTGACAGCAAGCTGTCTCTAATGAGTAAACACAAGTTGGAGGAGGCATATGAACAGCTGACTGGACTGTCTGTGAGTTGACAACTTCATTGGGCATTTGACTACATTTTTTATTGTTAATATTTAAAGTATGTTAATAGTAGAGCAATTGGTAGAAGTAACTGTATCTGCGATGACTGCTTTTGGAGATGCAGAGACATCTTTGCAGTGCTGCTGATTGCTTAAAAATATGCCACAGTAATTTTTATCCAATCAAATTTTGTAACCTTAGTTTCACAGAAATTTTGAAATTTTTTTTCAAACCCCTATTGTGTGCAGTTGTTTCAGTTGTGTCGTCGAGGAAACCTAAAGCAAACGCTCTGTGTGATGTGTGCTCAGAGATTGATCAACTTCAGCAGATTTAGAGACTTGAGCTTGAGAGCCCATTCACTGCTGACAGACTCAGTTGAACAACATGCATCAGTGAGTACTTCATCATAATCAGCCTATGTTAGTGATATGCCTCCATCCTTATAGCTTCCCAATTCCTTTTGTTCACTGAGCTCAGTAGGTATTCCATGAGCTGAGTCAGGATTGGAACACAGGAGCTTGTGATCCAAAGCCACATAGGCTAACCACTGACCGACGGGACAGTAGTGAGTACTTAATATTAACTATTTCATTTATATTTAAACTAGTACACCTAGCATGCGACGAAACGACATATTCATTAAGAGAAATAGACAATAGTTGTTTGGTTGCATGTTAGGCATTATTATGTCTTGTTACTTTACTTGCTGATTTGATTGTTTGGTGTAACATTGACCTTGTTTCAGAATACTATACAACACAAAGAATTGATGAACTGCACAAGTGCACATCTGAAGTGTAATTTGACACAAACAACATTAGGAGCTAACCATTGTGACTTGTACATAGATCACACTGATGGAGAGGAATCTGTAGTGGGAGATGTTGCAACAGTTGTGGTGAAGAATGAAAACAGTTCTGACTCCATGTCGAGTGCTGATAACTTGGAATTGGCACAAGAAGATGACAATCACATAGACAATTCCAACAATGAGTGTGCATCTGATGATGAATACTCTGACATGAGCATAGAGTTGGAGTCTAGGCTACTGGATGAAGCTATAAGTCAAGCTCTTCGTAGGAAAGCAGACCATGTGGCCGCAACACAGAGTTCCATAAAGAGTGAAAGTGATATCTTCCAATGTGAATTTTGTTTTGAGGACTTTGTGCAAGAACTTGCATACAAGGAACATATGAGCAAGCATCTCCAGGTGACTACTCCACGGAGGTGATCATCCTCCTCTGCATATCTATCATACAATAGGGTACTCCACTCACATGTACCTTGCTTGAAAACCATAGTTTTCAATTAAAAAAACTAGTAAACAAAACTTACTTGGCCTAATGGCAATCTTCAATCATGGAGGATTACTTTTGACATTATTGAAGTCTGAAGAAAATACAATATACTTTTTAGCATTAATAAAAAAAACAAATAGCCTATTGGCTCTATGGATTGACAGACTGAGTGTGAATGAGTTTTGTGTTTCGCAGAGTGCTGCCAGCGAAACTGCATGTGCGTCGTTGCAAGTGTGCGAGCCTCGTGAAGCTGTGAGCCGCAGCTGTGACTCACTCGTGCTGCAGAACAAGTCAGTATACAACGACACTGCATGTGCTGCATCACAAGTGTGCGAGCCTCGTGCAGCTGTGAGCCGCAGCTGTGACTCACTCGTGCTGCAGAACAAGTCAGTATACAACGACACTGCATGTGCTGCATCACAAGTGTGCGAGCCTCGTGCAGCTGTGAGCCGCAGCTGTGACTCACTCGTGCTGCAGAACAAGTCAGTATACAACGACACTGCATGTGCTGCATCACAAGTGTGCGAGCCTCGTGCAGCTGTGAGCCGCAGCTGTGACTCACTCGTGCTGCAGAACAAGTCAGTATACAACGACACTGCATGTGCTGCATCACAAGTGTGCGAGCCTCGTGCAGCTGTGAGCCGCAGCTGTGACTCACTCGTGCTGCAGAACAAGTCAGTATACAACGACACTGCATGTGCTGCATCACAAGTGTGCGAGCCTCGTGCAGCTGTGAGCCGCAGCTGTGACTCACTCGTGCTGCAGAACAAGTCAGTATACAACGACACTGCATGTGCTGCATCACAAGTGTGCGAGCCTCGTGCAGCTGTGAGCCGCAGCTGTGACTCACTCGTGCTGCAGAACAAGTCAGTATACAACGACACTGCATGTGCTGCATCACAAGTGTGCGAGCCTCGTGCAGCTGTGAGCCGCAGCTGTGACTCACTCGTGCTGCAGAACAAGTCAGTATACAACGACACTGCATGTGCTGCATCACAAGTGTGCGAGCCTCGTGCAGCTGTGAGCCGCAGCTGTGACTTACTCGTGCTGCAGAACAAGTCAGTATACAACGACACTGCATGTGCTGCATCACAAGTGTGCGAGCCTCGTGCAGCTGTGAGCCGCAGCTGTGACTCACTCGTGCTGCAGAACAAGTCAGTATACAACGACACTGCATGTGCTGCATCACTCGTGCTGCAGAACAAGTCGGAGACAATGTGCTCTGAGTGTTCCGGTCTGCTGCCGGTGTAGTTACAGGCCCATGAGGCTTGACACCTACGCCTCAGGTCGTTCCTGTTCCTTGATGCACGCCTGCCAAGTGTGGCTCTGTTTAAGGCGAAGGTGTTCCTTTCACCATCAGGTGGGGCGACTGCCTCGGCCATTCATTTAGTTACTTGAAGTATAAACTGACACATCAGCCAATCGTTCAGACCCGTGGGTTATTGTGGCTGAACTTGCGTTGAGTGTTAGCAAACTCACATTCTGCTGCTATGTTTCACAGAACAGGAAGTCAGAGGCTGAATGATGACCCTCCCCCGTCTGCAGACTGCGCTCAGGCTTTAGGTAAGTGACGAGCAGGGCAGGACAATAGTCCAACGGCCGGGGATCGAACCCTGCACCTCTGGCCCTGTAAAATCGCGGGAGTGACGTTCAGGCGCACAGATAGTAGCAGTAGAGCTGTCGCAAAGGTTTGTCGGAGTCAATTATAAGAAGAATGTGTTGTTTCAGTGGCTCCACTGTCCGCGAGACTTGCGGCAAACAACGATAACAAAGTGCAGGCAACTGAAGAAGCAGGTGCGATCCAGAAAAGCGAACAAATCCTTGAAACTAACATCGACCAACTGGACAAGCGATCATCTCAGAGCGGCACCAAACCATACACAGATTGTGTAGTCCAGTTATACGACATATTCAAGAAACCCAAACAAGCTGTACCAGATGAGAAACCACGCGTGAGAATCCACACTGCCAAGCCTTACTCTTGTCAGATATTGAACTATAAATGTGCACCAACAAGTCGAATATTGAAACACAAGATGACCCACACTGAGGAAAAGCCATTTTCCTGTGAATTATGCAACTACAAAAGTGCCCGAAAACAGGGTTTATTGCAGCATCTTAAAACCCACACTGGTGAAAAGCCATATTCTTGTGAGATATGCAAATACAAATGTGCCCGAAAACAGAATTTATTTCATCATATTAAAATCCACACTGGTGAAAAGCCATTTTCTTGTGACATATGCAAATACAAATGTTCGCAAAAAAGTAGTTTATTAAGACACAAGAGGACCCACACTGGTGGGAAGCCATTTTCTTGTAAGGTATGCGAATACAAATGTGCACAAAAATGGATTTTGTTACAGCATATTAAAACTCACACTGGTGAAAAGCCATTTTGTTGTGATATATGCCATTACAAATGTGCACAAAAATGGATTTTATTACAGCATATTAAAACTCACACTGGAGAAAGGTCATTTACTTGTGACATATGCAATTACAAATGTGCACGAAAAAGTAGTTTATTACGGCATAATAAAACCCACACTGGCGAAAAGCCATTTTCATGTGAGTTATGCAATTACAAATGTTCACAAAAATGTACTTTAGTACGACATATAAAAACCCACACTGGTAAAAAGCCATTTTCTTGTGAGATATGCAATTTCAAATGTGCACATAAAAGTAATTTATTACGGCATATTAAAACTCACACTGGTGAATAGCCATTTGCCTGTGATATATGTAATTGTAAATTAGCGCGAAAAAGTGAGTTTTTACTGCATAAGAGAACCCACAATAGCAATTGTAAGGAATAACAGAGACATTCATGTGTGCGTGAGATGTAGGCAAAGAACAAAGCTCAGCTCCATACACCTGTGGCCTTATTAATATCAACATGTATTGATATTTTAACCTCAATTTTCTTCAAAGTAAAGTTATCAGGTCTACCTTAGTCTGAGAAAATTTGAGATTTAAATCTTATTCCATATTTATAAATATTTCACTCCAGTTTAATATTCTAACACATACTCGTATGTAATGTTATCCTGACTAAGGTTCTCTTGTAATGATCGCTTCTATGTGGTAAGGCCGCCTTTTGTAAAAAAAAACATGTAAATCTGTTTTATTTGTATTTAAATTTTTGTGATGTACAAATAAATGAATAAACAGACATATATCAGTTTTAAAGGTTCTAAAGCATCTATTTATTTAATTATTCCGCCATATTGAATCTATACTAATCTAAGATACTAATATTAGGAAGAGATAAAGTATGTGAGGTTGTAGTGTAGGAGGTGATCGGATGATTTTGAATAAAATAGCTTCTGCTACTTTAGAATACCGTCGTTTGGTGAACTACGCGATGTCATCATACAACTGTTTCATATGTATAACTATTACTTATCTATTATTATAAAGATGTACTGATTACTTGTTCATATAATCAGGAAATATATGTTTTCAATTCAAATGTCTGTGTCTTTCATTAAGTCTCCTTGATTTATTTTTACTAAAATTATAACATCGTGAGGAAAGGAGCTGGTTAATTTCAGATCCATTACCCATTACATTTACCCTGTTAATTTAAAATTTAAAAATTACAAGGATTTTATTAAAGTTAATAAATGTAACTAAATAAAAAGAAAACAAAAACCCAAGTTTTTGAATTATATCAAGATGGCGCCCTATGACACACAGCACACACACATACACAAACCGCCACTATGACATGACAATTGACAGCAAACGTCAAATCGGTGACTGCATTGAAAAACGTCATCTATCCGTCATTATTACTCGTATTAGTGTTGAATTTCTTGGGATATAGATATAATGAATATTGTTTCGAAAGAATTAAAGTAAATTCGTAGATTTGTATAATTAAAAATAGTTTAAAAAACTATCTTGTTTTATTTCCGCCAGGGTACAATGACTGATCCTGGGCTCCATACAATTTTGGACCATCTCCTTTGCTGTTTGCATACCTACCTGAGAAATTATCTACATGTGTGAAGTCTGCAAATCCGCATTGGTCCAGCGTGGTGGTCTATCAGCCTGAGCCCTCTAATTCTGAAAGCAGCCTCGTGCTCAATGTTGAGTCGAATATGAGTTGTTAATGAGGATAAGAACAGCCATCATGAAGGTTCAGCGGCTGGCAAATGCAACTCTTCGTGTATGCTGTGAGAACATTATGTGCATTTTGAATAGTCGACACATTAGCTCTCCTTGCTCAGCACACACATTAAAAAGTCGGCCAACTAAAAATTGCCAGTGAGCGGCCACCCTAATAATCTGTGATTATCTTATCTGATTAGTTGTTTACTCTGTGGTGAGCATAGATAATACACTTATACTGTGGTGAGGTAGGTATATTGGTGTTTAAAACAAATATTTTTGAGGTTAAAGTTAATTTAAAATTAAACATCTCTAATGTAATATATATTTAGTTATACATATTAGGACTGTTAATGTTAAATAAACCGTACAAATCACATAACAAATAACAAAAAGTCGAAAATTGTCACCGAGTCTAAAAAAGTCAAAGGAGTCCTATTGTTGATGCACTACGTGAAGTGAACTGTGAAGTGTTGCATGAGTTCTGTGGTAGACGAAGAGTTTCCCTACTGGTGGTAAATTTATTAATATTAACTGCCCTTAAGTGTCCTCCGAGTCGTTTATGTGGTGTAGTAGAGCTGACTACAGTAAGCGGCGCTCAAAGCAGAGCAGTACCTATCAGTTGAGGACTATTGTATTCGTGACGACACACCAATAATGCGGTGCTGCGTGCCCTTCTGCGAAAATACTTCCGACAATATGTCAACATCTGAGAGAACGGGAATCACCTTTCATGCGTGAGTAGAATTATCATCTCATGTATTTCAGCCACAGCCGCCAATCTCACAGACAACTACAACTCTTTGTCAACCAGTCTTATTCTAACTATCAAAATCTACAAGCTACCGTAAAGAATACATAGTGCTACCAAGTGTGGAAAAGTTCCAGCAAAGACGAAGAATTATGAGTTATGACCTTGTCTCACACACTGTGTACTGTGTGACTGAGCCTTATTAGATCCTTTTCTTGACTCCAGTTACTATAACATCATATTGAAGGCCATGTGTGTCAAAGTTTCATTATCATTTTTTGATTACCTAAACCTAAAACAATTGGAGACAAGTATCAAATTCAAAATTCATTTATTTTAAGTATTCAAGGCTTAGTTTACCTGTGCTTTTAAAACATCAAGTTTGAGTAAAGACTACCTACAGTACGCAGGTTCCAGAAGAGTCAGTAATAAACTCAACAGTTGCTCTTTCAATAAATCATACATTGTTATAGTTTATACTTACTTGTTAAAATTATTACAAGTTCTTTCACACTTACTCCCTGTGTGAAGGTGGAACATGTTCCAATAGCCTCCAAGCATCTTTGTCATAAAGGAATTCATCCATTGTGTAGTAACCTTGACTTAGTAAATGTTTTTAACATATTGCTTCAACTATACATAAACATATAGTTCATAGGTATGGATACCATGAATGTTGATTTCCAAATTACCCAGTGAAGGCAATCTCCGTACTGCTTGGATCAGAGCCCTCGGCACACAAGACCATCACCTGCCCGACCCTGCTGTGGTCTGCTCCCAGCACTTCCTAGATGATGACTTTTATACAACAGAGAGTTGTGTGCGGCAGATTCACTCTAATGCTGTTCCTTCAATAGTGCAGGTCTGTTTATTATGTTTTTATTTGTGAACATTGCATGTAAGTACATTATATGTTGATAATTTAGATCAAGGAAGGGCTAAAGCAATATAGCATTACTCACATGCAATCAGTCATGTAGAAGTAACTGTTGGTATATTTACAGATGTGCATGATATGCCTGGACTCTGACAGCAAGCTGTCTCTAATGAGTAAACACAAGTTGGAGGAGGCATATGAACAGCTGACTGGTCTGTCTGTGAGTTGACAATTTTATTTGGCATTTGACTACATTTTTTTAATTTTATATATTTAAATTTGCGAATAGTAGAGCAATTTAGTAAAAGTAAATTGTTCAGCTCTGTTAATTGCTTAAAAACAGCCCATACTACATATGGTTGGATTGTAACTTCACATTCTTAAATTACATACAGAAATTACAAATATCTTTGTTGTTTGTGTGTTTATGTTTATACTTCTTGTAATAAAAAATGTCTCTTTTTCTTATAAAGAAGCTAAAACTTTATGATTTTTAATGCAATTAAGTTCCGATAAGTATTTACTGGGTAGCTGATACTGATGTAATTTTTCAAATGTCTCAAAAAATTTATATATTTAAAGGTTCAAAACTCTATTGCTGCAGTTGTTTCAGTTGTGTCGTCGAGGAAACCTGAAGCAAATGCTCTGTGTGATGTGTGCTCAGAGATTGATCAACTTCAGCAGATTTAGAGACTTGAGCTTGAGAGCCCATTCACTGCTGACGGACTCAGTTGAACAAAATAAATTAGTAAGTATTTAGACATCATTACCAACCGATGGATTTCCACTGCTGGACATAGGCCTCTTGCATAGACTTCCAAACAAAACAGTCACGAGCCGCCAGCATCCGGTGGCTCCCTGCAATTCGCTTGATGTCTTCGGTCCACCTAGTGGGGGGTCGACCAACTGCGCTTTACGGTGCGGTGTCGCCATTCCAGCACCTTGGGATCCCAACGTCCATTGGCTTCGAACTATGTGGCCTGCCCATTGCCACTTCAGCTTCGTGACTCGCTGAGCTATGTCAGTCATTTCGGTTCTCCTGCGAATCTCTTCATTTCTGGTTTGATCACGCAGAGAAACCCCAAGTTGAGTGACTTTAAGCCCTCTAATAAGGCCCATAGTTAGCGACCAAGTCTCGGATCCTTACGTCATCACTGGCAACACGCGCTGTTCGAATTATGCAGACTATAATAATAAATTATTACTAAATACTTTGGTCTTATGATAGCTAGAATACAGGAGAATAGGAGATAATGGACTTACTCCTTCTGATGACACATAATCTTTGACCAACGGCTCAAAGTTGAATGACAGATTGCCGAGTAACTGAATTAAAGATGACAGAAAAAAATTAAACACAAAAAAAAAATACAATATATTTTTTATGATCAAAGAAAGCGATAATAAACAATTTAAGACCTTCCTTTAAAAAACTTCAACTAACCTTTTGTTTCAGATTAATATACAACATAAGGAACCTATGAACCGTACTATGAAACATCTGCAGTGTAAGTTAACACAGACAACATTAGCAGCAAACTACTGTGACTTGTACATAAATCACATCGATGAGGAACGGACAGCAGCAGAGGAATCTGTCAGAGATGTAACATTTGTGCTGAAGCGTGAAGACAGTTCTGACTCCATGTCAAATGCTGATAACTCAGAATCGGTACACAAAGATGACAATTCCAACAACGAGTGTGTAAATAGAGATGAATTCTCTAACATGAGCATAAAGTTGGAGCCGATGCAAGATGATGAAGCTCTACATGAGGCTCTTCGTATAAAAGAAGCAGCTTCCTGCATTTCAGAAGATGTGGTCGGAACAGAGAGTTACATTAACATAAAGAGTGAAAGTACAGTCTTCGGTTGTACGTTGTGCTATGAAGACTTTGTGCAAGAAGATGCATACAAGGAACATATGATCATGCATTTCCAGGTGAGACTTGGTGCAATGGATTTACGAGACGAAGGTCCTGGGTTTGATCCCCAGCTGAGCTGATTGAGGTTTTGTTAATTGGTCCAGGTCTGGCTGGTGGGAGGCTTCGACCGTGGCTTGTTACCACCCTACTGGCAAATGCATACTGCTAAGTGATTTAGTGTATGTGTACTGAAAGGGGTGTGTATTTCCATCCTCCTCCCTAACAAGTTAGCTCGCTTCCATCTTAGATTGCATCATTACTTACCATCAGGTGAGATTGTAGTCAAGGGCTAACTAGTCATCATCATCATCATCACATCAGCCGATGGAGTCCACTGCAGGACATAGGCCTTTTGTAGACACTTCCAAACATCACGATACTGAGCCGCCTGCATCCAGCGAATGTCTGCGACTCGCTTGATGTCGTCAGTCAACCTGGTGGGGGGTCGGCCAACACTGCGCTTGCTAGTGCGGGGTCGCCATTCCAGCACTTTGGGACCCCAATGTCCATCGGCTCTTCACACTATGTGCTAACTTATTTTTGTATGAACTATGATGAGTTATTGAGGCTATAAAACTTTATTTATTTTATTTATTTAAAAAGGAAAACTTACAGCTAAATACAAAAATAATAAAAATAACAACATAGAAAACAGATTATAGCCAATTACAAGTTTTCGCAAATAAATTTCACATATTAGATAGCAAGCTCGCAAGGAAAACATACAATACATAATCCAATATGATAAAAGAGATTATATAATATAAATAATAATAATAATAATAATAATAGTCTTTATTTATTTCATACAAATTAGTAATACAATTTTTTTTTTTTTTTTTTTTTTTTTTTATTTTTTTTTTTTTTTTTTAATTTTTTTTTTTTTTTTTTTTTATTTTTTTTATAATAATAGAGATACATTAAAAGAAAAGGCGAATGAGGAAAAAGCAACAAAACTAAATTGATAAGTAAACAAGCTAGCTTAGCATGAACAAGTTAAAGTACTGTTCAGTAGCCGAGGTACAGAATAGCTCATTTGCCTGGTCAATCAATCTCAATTTATTAAAATTGTAGTGGTTTAAAATACCTTATGGAAACACTAACAAACTCACTAGCCGTCTCTACGATTTTCAAAAGTTCCCCTCGATTTCTCCAGGATGCCATCATCAGATCCTGACATGAAAAAAATGGGACCACCCTGGAATCAAACCCTTCACAACAAAAAAAGAATTTTCAAAATCGGTCTACAAATGACGGAATTATCGCTGGACGTACATAAAAAAAAAAAAAAAAAACATACATACAGCCGAACGTAGAACCTCCTCCTTTTTGGAAGTCGGTTAAAAAGAAAGTCTTGACCGAGTTATATAAGAATTGTTTCTAAATTTATTATGTGCAGATGCCTTACACAAAATTGAATGTGATCGAATTTGAAATCAATTGAATTGAATGTGATCTTATAAATAAATATACTTAAACAATACACATCACTATCTAGCCCCAAAGTAAGCATACAGAGTAGCTTGTGTTATGGGTGCTAAGATAGTTGATATTATAATATTCATATACAATTATATACTACATATAAATACTTATATAATGTACTAGCGGACGCCCGCGACTTCGTCCGCGTAAAATTAGTTTTTTTTGAAATCCCTTTGGAAACCATGGATTTTTCCGGGATGAAAAGTAGCCTATGTGTTAATCCAGAATAAAATCTATTTCCATTCCAAATTTCATCCAAATCGCTTTAGCAGCCGCAGCGTGAAGGAGGAACAAACATACACACACACACAAACTTTCGCCTTTAAAATATTAGTGTGATAGCGGTCATGCTTTCGCTTTCACTTTTACTTATGTACACATCTTCCCTACCCCTACCCTACCCTACTCCCTACCTAACCCTACTGTGCCCCTACTTTTCCCTTACCCTACCGCTAACCCTAACCCTACCCTACCCCTGCCTTACCTCTACCCTACCCTTACCCTACCCCTACCTACCCTACCCTACTCGTACCCTACCCCTTCCCTACCCTACCTCTATCCTACCCTTCCCCTTCCCTAACCTACTCGTACCCTACACCTTCCCTACCTTACCCCTACCCTTCCCCTACATTTAGCAAAATCGGTCCTGCCATTTGAGATGACCAAAGGACTATTTCCCAAGAAACTAAAGAGGGGTAATCTCTGGATGTACTAGATCGATTTAGAATTTTTTTTTAACAAGAAGTAAGCTACATTATTTGCGAGTGTCATAAGCTATGTTTGATCCCCATATTCATACGGGAACGGGAACTACGTAATTGAAAGTGCGGGGCGTCTTGTAGCAGAATTTCTGCGTCTTTTAGAAATTTTGTATTATCTCCGAAACTATTTAACTAATTAACATACTATAAAGGGCAAATCTTATATCCATAATATCCTAGTGATTATTAAATAATTTATTAAATAATTTATTTAAGTTAAGTAGCATAAATAATGACGCAAACCTAAGTATATAAAATTAATAATTTTTAAAACACAAAAGGTACTATATCTGCTAATATATAGAAGATAGATATATGGTGTCGCGGACTTTTTTGTAGAACTTTTAAAGATACATAAAGCCTCCATACATTAATTTCAATTTTACACAATGGTTAAGGCAGCGCATGCGAATAAGTCTGCTTAAGACCGACCTGTATGACAAAAACTGCGTTAACTCGGCGAATATATATCATACTAATATAAAATAGCTAATATAATATAGCCTATAGCACTCCCCGATAATGTAGCATTCTACTAGTGAAAGAATTTTTGAAATCGAACCAGTAGTTCCGAAGATTACCCCATTTAAAAAATGTGACAAACTTACAAACTTTACCTCTTTATAATATTAGTATAGATAAATATACACAGACACTGGAAAACACCCATGCTCATCACACAAATATTTTCCAGTTGTGGGAATCGAACCCACGACCGTGGATGCAGAAAGCAGGGTCACTACCCACTGCGCCACGCGGCTGTCAAAGAACTCTCACTTATAAAGAATTAAAAAAAAATGTATCCCACTTCTATCACCTCTAACATATTTCCTCTGTGTACAGACAGATGTGTTGTGAATAAGTTTTATATTTGACAGAACGATGGCAGCAATGCTGCATGTCCTGCACAGCCACATGCAGCTGTGAAGCGCAGCTGTGACTCACTCGTGCTGCAGAACAAGTCAGTATACAACGACACTGCATGTGCTGCATCACAAGTGTGCGAGCCTCGTGCAGCTGTGAGCCGCAGCTGTGACTCACTCGTGCTGCAGAACAAGTCAGTATACAACGACACTGCATGTGCTGCATCACAAGTGTGCGAGCCTCGTGCAGCTGTGAGCCGCAGCTGTGACTCACTCGTGCTGCAGAACAAGTCAGTATACAACGACACTGCATGTGCTGCATCACAAGTGTGCGAGCCTCGTGCAGCTGTGAGCCGCAGCTGTGACTCACTCGTGCTGCAGAACAAGTCAGTATACAACGACACTGCATGTGCTGCATCACAAGTGTGCGAGCCTCGTGCAGCTGTGAGCCGCAGCTGTGACTCACTCGTGCTGCAGAACAAGTCGGAGACAATGTGCTCTGAGTGTTCCGGTCTGCTGCCGGTGTAGTTACAGGCCCATGAGGCTTGACACCTACGCCTCAGGTCGTTCCTGTTCCTTGTTGCACGCCTGCCAAGTGTGGCTCTGTTTAAGGCGACGGTGTTCCACTCACCATCAGGTGGGGCGACTGCCTCGGCCATTCATTTAGTAACTTAAAGTATAAACTGACACATCGGCCAATCGCTCAGACCCGTGGGTTATTGTGGCTGAACTTGCGTTGAGTGCTAGCAAACTCACATTCTGCTGCTATGTTTCACAGAACAGGAAGTCAGAGGCTGAATGATGACCCTCCCCCGTCTGCAGACTGCGCTCAGGCTTTAGGTAAGTGACGAGCAGGGCAGGACAATAGTCCAACGGCCGGGGATCGAACCCTGCACCTCTGGCCCTGTAAAGTCGCGGGAGTGACGTTCAGGCGCACAGATAGTAGCAGTAGAGCTGTCGCAAAGGTTTGTCGGAGTCAATTATAAGAAGAATGTGTTGTTTCAGTGGCTCCACTGTCCGCGAGACTTGCGGCAAACAACGATAACAAAGTGCAGGCAACTGAAGAAGCAGGTGCGATCCAGAAAAGCGAACAAATCCTTGAAACTAACATCGACCAACTGGACAAGCGATCATCTCAGAGCGGCACCAAACCGTACACAGATATAAATAGATTCACAAATTGTGTAGTCCAGTTATACGACATATTCAAGAAACCCAAACAAGCTGTACTAGATGAGAAACCACGCGTGAGAATCCACACTGCTGCCAAGCCTTACTCTTGTCAGATATTGAACTATAAATGTACACCAACAAGTCGAATATTGAAACACAAGATGACCCACCGTGGGGAAAAACCATTTTCTTGTGATATATGTAATTACAAATGTGCGCGAAAAGGTCATTTATTACAGCATATTAAAACCCACACTGGGGAAAAGTCATTTTCCTGTGAGGTATGCAACTATAAATTTGCACGAAAATGTTCTTTATTAAGGCATATTAAAACCCACACTGGTGAAAAACCATTTTCCTGTGATATATGCAATTACAAATGTACACAAAAAAGTCATTTATTACAACATATTAAAACCCACACTGGGGAAAAGCCATTTTCCTGTGAGGTATGCAACTATAAATGTGCACGAAAATGTTCTTTATTAGGGCATATTACAACCCACACTGGTGAAAAGCCATTTTCCTGTGATATATGCAATTATAAATGTACACAAAAAAGTCATTTATTACGGCATAATAAAACCCACACTGGCGAAAAGCCATTTTCATGTGAGTTATGCAATTACAAATGTTCACTAAAATGTACTTTAGTACGACATATAAAAACCCACACTGGTAAAAAGCCATTTTCTTGTGAGATATGCAATTTCAAATGTGCACATAAAAGTAATTTATTACGGCATATTAAAACTCACACTGGTGAATAGCCATTTGCCTGTGATATATGTAATTGTAAATTAGCGCGAAAAAGTGAGTTTTTACTGCATAAGAGAACCCACAATAGCAATTGTAAGGAATAACAGAGACATTCATGTGTGCGTGAGATGTAGGCAAAGAACAAAGCTCAGCTCCATACACCTGTGACCTTATTAATATCAACATGTATTCATATTTTAACCTCAATTTTCTTCAAAGTAAAGTTATCAGGTCTACCTTAGTCTGAGAAAATTTGAGATTTAAATCTTATTCCATATATTACAGTTCCATATATTGCTTCCAACTCAGGCCACTCACTTTTTTCCAAATTGTATTCCTTCCAAATTAG
Source organism: Bicyclus anynana (assembly GCF_947172395.1). NCBI lineage: Eukaryota > Metazoa > Arthropoda > Insecta > Lepidoptera > Nymphalidae > Bicyclus > Bicyclus anynana. The sequence goes on from NC_069109.1 coordinate 1,305,869, forward strand.
ATTTAATTTTAACTTCATCTTTAGATAGTGTAGCATCATACGGCCAATTGTCTGCGGAGGCCTTCTCGTATCACGATCTAATTTACTTGTCGTATAAGATACGTCCACCAAAATATAAGCCTACCATTGTAATGAGACGTAGTTTTAAATACTTTAATAATGACCACTTTATGTCTGATCTTAATAACATAGATTGGTATTATATCCTTAGTGCTGATTCCGTTGATGAAAAAGTTTCCATTTTCAATTCCAATTTAACTGTTCTTTTTGACAAGCATGCTCCCCTTCGTCCTATTAAGCTAAAACACCTTCCTGCTCCTTGGTTGACGGAAAATATTATAGCCTTAATGGCGAAGAGCAATGCAGCTAAATCAAAGTATAAACATGTTCCTTCCGATAGTACTCTTGCTAAATATAAGCATCTTCGCAATCACTGCAGTAAAATTTGCAGGGATGCACAGCGTCGTTACATTCACTCCTCCGTCGAAAACAAAAGCTGTTCAGATGTCTGGATTTTTTTGGGAACTTTGGGTATTGGCCGACAACGTCCAGATGTTTCTTGCAATCTTGATATCGATGCCCTCAACATTCATTTTTCTACTATCTCGCTTATAGATCCTCAGGCAAAATCCTGTACATTATCTCACCTTAGCTCTTTACCTTCTTTAAACTGTACACCTTTTAATTTCTCCCCTATCTCTTCGATTGATGTTAAAAAGCATATTCAGGCAATTAAGTCAGATGCGACTGGTCTTGATGGTATCAACCGGAAAATGATTATATTAGTTCTAGATTCTGTGTTGCCAGTTCTTACTCATATTTTTAATTTCTCCTTGTCATCTGGACAATTTCCAACATTCTGGCGTAAAGCTCACATTATACCTATACCTAAAGTCAAAAATCCCACTGCCTTATCTCAGTATCGGCCAATATCCATCCTTCCATTCTTGTCCAAAGTCCTGGAACGTATTGTGCATCATCAGCTTAACCCTTTTCTAAACAATAACCATATTCTTCATCCATTGCAATCGGGTTTCAGACGTGGACATAGCACTGTTACCGCTCTTGTTGAGGTTTGTGACAATTTACGGGCTAATGTGGATAATCAACTTCTGTCTGTTCTTGTTCTTTTAGATTTTAGTAATGCCTTTAATACGGTTGACTTGGACATCCTTCTTGCTATATTAAAATCCCTCAATATGTCTCAAGTTCCATTAAATTGGTTCCACGGTTACTTGAATGAACGCTAGCAGTGTGTGCTTAATAACAATAAGATCTCCTCATATTCATCGCTTATAGCTGGGGTTCCTCAAGGTGGTATTCTCTCTCCTCTTCTTTTTGCTATTTTTATTAATACAGTCACTTCGTACCTTTCCTCTTCCTTTCATCTCTATGCAGATGACCTACAACTATATGTTCCTGCTCCAGCAGTAAGTATTTCTGACGCCATTTCCAAGTTGAATTTAGACTTACAACGGATTTATACATGGAGTCATTCTTATGGATTATGTGTTAATCCACTTAAGTCAAAAGTGATAGTGATTGGCAGCCGTATACAGTTGGCTAAAGTAAGCATAAACTCCTTGCCACCTGTTCGTTTTAATAATACAGATTTAGAGTTTAGCACTTGTGTAAAAACCTTGGTCTATTTATTGATGAAACACTGTCTTGGTCATCTCAAGTGGGAGAGGTAAGTCGTAAAATTTTTGCTTCGGTTAGGTCTTTAAATAGATTTAAAAATTTCCTTCCAATTAAAACCAAAATATCCTTAGCTCAGTCTCTTCTTCTTCCGTTATTGGATTATGCCGATTCTTGTTACCCAGACCTAACTGATGCACAGCTCGACAAACTCGAACGCCTTCAAAATTTATGCATTCGCTATATATATGGTTTGCGTAAATTTGATCACATTTCCGAGTATCGTGCTCGTCTTAAATACCAATACGATTTCGCCGTCAGTTCCATCTTCTTTGCCTCTTGTTTTCTATCCTTTATAACCCTCTGTCACCTTCCTACTTGAAAGATCGTTTCCGCTTTACATCGGAAATTGATCTTCTCAATCTACGTTCTCGAAGTGATAACCGTTTGGTTCTTCTTGTTCTAAGACAAAGTTTTTTAGCAAGTCTTTTACTTCTGAGGCTGTCAAAATGTGGAATAATTTGCCGTCTTTTGTCCGTGCCAGTAATTCACTTGCCATTTTTAAGTTTCGTTTGAAACGACATTATTTGTCGTTGAATTAAAATTTCATTTTTCGAGGTATTTATTTTATTGTTATTTATTATTTATGTAGTATATATTAATTATATATAATATTAGATTTGTTATGAATAATGTTTTGTAATTTCTTGTATATTATTGGAAATAAAGGCTTTATTATTATTATTATTATAATGAATATTGTTTCGAAAGAATTAAAGTAAATTTGTAGATTTGTATAATCAAAAATAGTTTAAAAAAATATCTTGTTTTATTTCCGCCAGGGTACAATGACTGATCCTGGGCTCCATACAATTTTGGACCATCTCCTTTGCTGTTTGCATACCTACCTGAGAAATTATCTACATGTGTGAAGTCTGCAAATCCGCATTAGCAGACTTCACACATGCAGAAATACTATACAACACAAAGAATTGATGAACTGCACAAGTGCACATCTGAAGTGTAATTTGACACAAACAACATTAGGAGCTAACCATTGTGACTTGTACATAGATCACACTGATGGAGAGGAATCTGTAGTGGGAGATGTTGCAACAGTTGTGGTGAAGAATGAAAACAGTTCTGACTCCATGTCGAGTGCTGATAACTTGGAATTGGCACACGAAGATGACAATCACATAGACAATTCCAACAATTAGTGTGCATCTGATGATGATTATTCATTATTTTTCAGTTTTCATTATTTTTCTTTTTTCACACGCCATTTTACTTGAATAATATTGAAAGTTACTGATGCGACGCTTCGTGTCGTACTGACTCGAGAATGTATTCGTTTTTGAATTTTGTATTTGTGACGTGTATGACACCGTCGTGTTCCCAATCTGCCTATTATTGATTAATCTGTACATGCAACAAAATGACAACAACTTTAATGTACAAGTATTTATTCATATATATTTCGGAGAACTGAATAGCTATGGGTCAGCTATGATGGGATCTTGGAAATAATATTATAGTAAATAGCAAAATAATCACTTTAATGTATTCACAAAATGAATTAACAATAACAATTAGTTAATAATAATAAATTGGATGGAAACGCGGTAAGTTTTATGCCATGAGGCCGTTCGTCCCATTTTTCTTATGACAGTTCTACTTTTTCATTCCATATTCCATATTCTTTTTCTTCTTCTTTTAAAAACGTCCAACGACATTCCAACTGGCCATGTTACACATGTACAGGCCTTCATGGCATAAACCTCACCCAAGTGCAGTACTTGACGTTTCCTACTGCCGCCATAAGATGGCACTATTATTATCTAATCTCCGACATATATATATATATATTATTTGGATCACCAAAATTATATATTGCTATGCAGAATCAAAATATTTTAAAAACTAGAACATTGAAACACATATATTATTACTTAAAGTTAGTCACATCATGCATAAAATGTTCGTCCGTTCGTTATCAACCCATATTCGGCTCACTGCTGAGCTCGAGTCTCCTCTCAGAATGTGAAGGGTTGGGGCCAATAGTCCACCACGCTGGCCCACTGCGCATTGGCAGACTTCACACACGCAGAGAATTAAGATAATTCTCTGGTATGCAGGTTTCCTCACGATGTTTTCCTTCACCGTTTGAGACACGTGATATTTAATTTCTTGAAATGCAAACAATTGAAAAGTTGGAGGTGCATGCCTCGGGCCGGATTCGAACCCACACCCTCCAGAATCGGAGGCAAAGGAGATATCCACTGAGCTATCACGTATCTAATGCTTTTATGCATGTAGCTCGCACTAACATATAAAAATTGAGAGTTACACAATTAAAAGAAAGTTACATAAAGGAGATGGTCCATTTCCGGTCCACTCATGTACCCCGTATCATTAAAATTTATAAAATACAAGGATTTTATTAAAATTTAAACAAGTGAATAAATCTATCTAAATACAAAGAAATTAATGAAATTAAAAGCCAAGTTTTCGAGTTATATCAAGATGGCGCCCTTAAAGCAAGTATGACATGACAATTGACAGCAAACGTCAAATCGACTACTGCGTTGAAAACGTCATCAATCCGCCAATAATATCTTGGGAGAAAATGAATATTATTTCGAAAGAATTGAAGTAAATTCATAGATTTGTATAATCAAAAATAGTTTAAATAATATTTTCCTTTATTTCCGCCAGGGTACAATGACTGATCCTGGGCTCCATACAATTTTGGACCATATCCTTTACACTAACTAAAAAGAAGAAATATAGAAAAAAATCAATAAAACAAAGAATTAGCAAATGAAAAGTATATTTCACAACTTAACTCTAAGGTTATTATGGTAAGTAAGTTAAGGCCAAATTACAACTAAACTCTGAATTAAATAAAACATTGTATAATACAACCAATGACAAAAACCAGAATTGTAGAGTTAATTGTTAAACAGAGCTCTTCATAAAATTATTAATTATTTTAGATTGAAGGGAATTCCCATCCATGTAATAAAATGAAAAAAGCGTGCGTACTGTGTACCCATGTCAGAAGTGAAACTTCTTTGGCGAACTTATTTATAAATCTTGTTTATATTTGTACAAATCTAAAACTTTACATTTCCGAGACTAAGAGGAAGGGAAAAAGGAAGATAGGTTAGGAATTTAATTGTCATTAAAATATAAAAAGTGTTGAAAATTAATGTAAATTATAAATTTAATTTTTTCAATTTATTTCTTTAATATTTACATTGCGCGATTTCTCTCTCTCGTTCAATCTTTCTCACTATAGCTCTCTCCCTCACTCCATAGCACTGTGCGTGATACGACGTTCGCTCTGTCTCACTTTTCTCTTAATCTTTCTCACTTGCTCGCTCCCTACTCTCACTCCACGGCTAGTTGCTTCATGCTACGTTCGCCCTGTCTTATTTTCTCTCAATCGGTCTCGATCGCTCTCTCTCTCTCTCTCTTCGATACTTCCGTTGCATACCGGCGTGACGTTACATCTGTAAAACTTTTACCCTCATGCGCCTAAAGAAGTTTCACTTCAAAAATCTTGATATTAATACTTCAATAATGAAATCATTACTTTATAAAAAAAAAGGTTTGCCACGGCATTTTTAATTTATCTTCAATTTGTCCACAACAGGGACAAGCTAAGATCGTCGAACATACGGCCTGAGTTTTATATGGTATGGTAGGAAGTCCTCTCCTCCGTGAGTCGTAATCCTCATGTATGAGGGTCGTGACCACCTCCATCTCTGATTCTTGTCCTTAGGATGTTATGCCATTTTTTCCTATCTCCGGCTACCTCAGACCAATTATTGTATAGGACCTGCCTCGCTAGACATTACTTTTCTGTCAAAGTATATGATCAACGATCTAATGCGATTATAAAAACTGTCTCTATAGTATCGATGTTAAATAGTTGTAATCGTGTTCGTTGGTTAAAGAGCTCCGTAAAAATACCTTTTTGTGTAATTGAATTGTGTAAAAAACGGGCAAAAACTTGTAGTTTAGTATAAGATATATACAAAATCTAAGCTCATTTTCCTCAATTTTGTTCGTTACTATGAGTGCGATACAGGTCCTTCTATAATTGGTCTGAGCCGGCTACGCGACTGCATGTCGGACCAACGCATCGGGCTGCGCCCCTGCGATCTTTTTCCTTCCACCTTGCTAGTAATGACTAATTTTTCCAGATCATCTCCGTCTTTCCTGGCAATGTGTCCGAAGTATTCTAAAATACGCTTGAGGCATATGGTAGAGAGTCTTATTTTAACTTAGTCGAGGTTACTACAACATTGATGAGTTCCTTAATGATAAAGATGCTTGGAGGCCGTTGGATCAGCTTCCACCTTCACACAGGAAGTAAAACAATAAGAAATTGTAATTGTTATCAATTGTAAATTATAATACTGTATGACTTTTTCATTTCAAAAGAGCAACTGTTGAGTTTCTTGCCGGTATCTTCTCAGCAGAGCCTGCCTTCCGAACCGGTGGTAGAATCTTTACAAATAGTCAACTGACGTGTCAAAAGTGCTTGTAAACTGAGCCTACTTGAAATAAATGAATTTTGATTTTGATTTTTTGAACTTTGAGTTCAAGCAAGTATAGATGCGTTAGTCCGAAATGCAGTCATTTTCCTCCAACACCACATCTCGAAAGCGTCAATCCTTTTGCGGTCTGCAAATTTCTAGGGTCCACGTCTCAGCCCCATAGAGAAAGATGGAAAAGACAACGAGTTTTATCTTTGTTTTCACAAGATGTTACGGTCTTTCCAAGTTTTATGTAGCTGAGACATGGCACTCTTGGCCATCCCAATCCTTCTTCGTACGTCCAGATCACAGGAGCCATGGTATATGGTCATATATCGTCTGAATCTTACGACTCTTCTGAGTCGCTTGTACCCAGCTCGCCTTTGACACGTGTCTGCGATAACTTGGTGCCGGCTCTCGGGGCGCGGACCCTCTTCGGACGCGGCACGTTATTGTGGACATGCAACACGTGGTCGTCCCTCGCGCGAGCGGCGGTGAAGTTTTTGTCGCAAATATCGCACTTGTAGTAAGGCCGAGTGTCTTTGTGGGACTGTGGACAAGAATGTGTGCTTCAGACCACACAACAGAAAGAAAGAAAAGAAAGAAATATCTTTAATTTTAGGGAGTGCCACAAATTACAATAATAAATTCTAAATATATAGCTTATAGCTAGAGCAAAATAAGAAGAACGCCCTGCAATATGTGGCATAACCTAGAAAAAGGCCCTAACTCAGCATTTTGCTACATACTTCCTATCCAAAAAAAAGTATGCAGCACTGATTTTCAGTTAGGACCCAGTTCAGGTGCCGCCACGTACACAGTTCAACATCCTATGTAAATTAACGACCTTTTAAACTATTATTAATTAAGAACAAAATTAAAACTAAATAGGTAGGTACATTGATTTTTACAAAAATACAGAAAAAATAAAACAGAAGTAAGACTTATTTCAATAACTAGCGGACGCCTGCGACTTCGTCCGCGTGAAACTCTACTACTAACCCTACCCTACCCCTACCCTACCACGCGACGGCGACGGAAGCTTAAAAAATGGAGTAACTTCTTCCGTTTTCCCAACATTTCCCTTCATTGCTCCGCTCCTATTGATCGTAGCGTGATGAAAAGTATACTATAACCTGCCCGGGAGTATGAAGAATAATTGTACCATGTTTCGTTAAAATCCGTCGAGTAGTTTTTGTTTCTATAAAGAACATACAGACAGACACAAAAATTTTACTGATTGCATTTTTGGCATCAGTATCGATCACTAATCACCCCCTGATAGTTATTTTGTAAACATATTTCATGTACAGAATTGACCTCTCTACAGATTTATTATAAGCATAGATAACAAAAAAACGCCATCTACTGGCAGTTTAAAATAACAAACACTGTGTTTTACTTTAAAAAAAAGCTTGAGACACAAAGAACTTAGTGTATAATTTACAAGTTCTTGGATACTAGCGTACGCCCGCAACTTCGTTCGCGTAAAAAAATATTTTTAGTCCGTGGATTACTCCAGAAGTAGCCTATGGTCTGCTCTAACTCTTTATATCTACAACAAATTTTGTTCAAATCGGTTCAGCGGTTTAGCCGTGAAGCCGACTTTACAGACAACCGATTTCTTTAATATGACCAATATTCCCATTTCCCTCCGACTAGTCGGGAAAGACTGTATTAGGAGTGGGTACGACAATAGACCAACGGTGATGAGTCCGACCGCTCTTACTGTTTGAGCTATTGAGGCTATTTATTAACCGACTTCCAAAAAGGAGGAGGTTCTACGTTCGGCTGTATGTATGTTTTTTTTTTTATGTATGTCCAGCGATAACTCCGTCATTTGTGGATTTGAAAAATAATTTTCAAAAGAATTTTCAAAATCGGTCCACAAATGACGGTGGTGGTGTGTGAATGGAAACGGCTTTATTTAAAACATGACACTGGAGGCGGTGCCAATCCAGTGTCATGTTTTAATTGAAGCCGTTACTGAAAGAACCACGGAAATTTTGTAATTGGCATGAATGCATTGGCACCGCCTTCAAACTGATCAGTAGTAGCACATTAATAATAAAAGCCTTTATTCGCTGACCTTTTACCCATTATTTTGACTTATAATTAATACAATTTTTTAAATTCAACTAAAAATAAAATAAAATATAATTTTAGCAACCACTTTGTAGGTCAGGTTGTCCTGCGACATAGGCCTCCCCCGCTTTTTTCCACTCATCTCTGTCTCGAGCTAACCTCCTCCACCCTTTTGGTAAGTAGCACATTGGTAAGGTGTTATTTTTTGCTTTTTAGTTTGGGTTAAAGTCGGTTGAATTTTTTTAAATTAAATTTTTTATACTATTTGATATGCGTTTGATACTCACAAACATATGCCGCCATAAACTGGAGGGATACGACATGTTCTTCCCACAGATGTTGCACTCGTAGCGCGGTCGCGACCCGCCGCTGTGCGTCTCAGCATGTTTGTTGAGGAAGTATTTGGTCTCGAACCGCTCGTCGCACACGTCGCATTTGAACTGTTTCTGCTGAGCGTGACACGGCAAGTGGTAACGGAGACTCTGCGAATAAATAAAATATAATTTACTTCGTCCGCGTGGAATTTAGTTTTTCACCAATCCCACGAACCGTGGATTTTTTTTTTTAATTCTTTACAAGTTAGCCTTTGACTACAATCTCACCTGATGGTAAGTGATGATGCAGTCTACGATGGAAGCGGACTAACTTGTTAGGAGGAGGATGAAAATCCACACCCCTTTTCGGTTTCTACACGACATCGTACCGGAACGCTAAATCGCTTGGCGGTACGTCTTTGTCGGTAGGGTGGTAACTAGCCACGGCCGAAGCCTCCCACCAGCCAAATTTCCGGGATAAAAAGTAGCCTATGTGTTAATGCAGGCTATAACATATGTCAATACCAAATTTCAACTAATTCGGTTCAGTAGTCGAAGCGTGAAAGAGTAACAAACATTCATATCATCAAAATCATCAGTTTTCGCAAATCTCGGGATACCATGGATTTTTTCGAGATAAAAAGTATAATAATAATAATAATAATAAAGCCTTTTATTTCCCGAAATATATACAGTTATTAGCAAATACATTACAATAATTAAAAAAATAAAAGTAGGTACACATTAAAATTCAAACTACACTATAGCTATAGAATGTCTCTTATTTCAGTGTGCCTTACGGCAAAGGCCTCCTCCAACTCCTTCCACTGTTTTCTGTCTGCCGCTATCCTCATCCAAAGAGGTCCTAAAGTCATTTTTAGGTCATCCTCCCATCTTTTTGTTTTCCGACCTCGGCTCCTAGCACCATCCCTTGGATACCAAACTGTCACCTGTTTGCTCCATTTTTCTTTTATGCAGCGGAGCATATGTCCAGTCCATCTCCATTTCTGTTGATCAATACGTGTCAGTACGTTTGTTAGTTTAGTTTTATGCCTGATATCTGTACTTCTGACTTTGTCCATTAATTTCAAACCTAGCATACTTCTTTCCATGCTTTTCTGACATCTTGCTAGTTTGTCCCTGAGGTGTTTTGTCAAAGCCCAGGTTTCGCACCCATAGGTAATGCATGGTAGGATACAGGTATCGAAAGTCTTTTTCTTTATCTTAATGCCCAGTTCCTTACTTTTCATTATTTCCTTTAAGGTCCAATACTTTTTCCACCCAGTCGCTATTCTTTTGTCTATTTCTTTCTGCATTTGGTCATTTGGCGATATTATCTGGCCTAGATACACATATTCATCTACGTATTCGAGTTTCTGTCCGTTGATGGTTATGTCTATGGGTATTGAGTTAGTCATCATTTTAGTTTTGCTCATGTTAGTTTCTAGGCCTACTTCTCTACTTCTGTCTACTAAGGTTTGAATCATGGATTGCAGTTTCATTGGGTCCTCTTCCAATACAACCAGGTCGTCCGCAAATCTTAGGTGAGATAATCGTGCTCCGTTTATGTTTAGCCCCAGATGTCCCCATTCAATTTTTCTGAACATTTGTTCGAGCACGGCGGTAAAAAGCTTTGGGGAGAGTGGGTCCCCTTGCCTGACGCCCCTATCGATTGGAAAAACATCTCCTGTAGATTCTAGCCTGATTCTAGCTTTACTTTCACTGTAAATATTTTTGATGATATTAACATAAGTGTTTTGGATCCCCTGCTCTTTTAGACTTTGCCATACGGATTCGTGTTTAAGGCTATCGAAAGCCTTAGAATAGTCTATAAAGGCCAGATAAATGTTTTTGTTGTATTCATTGTATTTTTGTATGAGCTGTTTGACTGTATGTATGTGATCGATTGTACTAAAGTTTTTCCTGAACCCTGCCTGTTCCACAGGTTGATTCTCGTCAAGTATGAGTGATATTCTGTCCAGGATCACTTTAGCGAAAACTTTGTATACATTTGAGATAAGTGAGATTGGTCTATAATTTCCTATGTCGTCTTTAGGACCTTTCTTATGTAGGAGTATTATGTGTGATTCTGCCCATTGCTTTGGAATGCTGCCGGTATATAGAGTTTCGTTGAAAATCTTTGTTAATATTGGGCTTAATTCTTCAATTGATCCTCTCATAAGTTCGTTTGTGATTCTGTCTGGACCAGGAGCTTTTTCCATCTTTTGGCTTTTTATAGATTTTTCTACTTCCGTCGCTAATATTTCAGGTATAACTTCCACTTCTTTGCTCATAAATTTTTGTATATTATTTTGTTCGCTATATGGAAATAGATTTTTTGACTCTTTTGGACTTTGTTGTTTGTACAATAAGCGATAATAGTCTGTTGCTATATTTTGGATTTCGCCACGAGAAGTAGTTGGCAAATTATTGTGTCTCAACTTTGGAATCCATTCTTTTCCCCGTTCTCGTAGTTCCTTAAGTGCTTTTTTCGTACCTCCCGTTCTGCTAATGTGCTTTTCCAGGGTTTTGATTCTTTTATTTTGCCTGTCTTTCCTCATACTTTCGCGAATTTGTTTACTGAGATTAGATATTTCTTTTTGGTTTTCTTTCTTATTCTTCTTCTTTATTAAATTTCTTCTGTCTTCGATTAGTTTTAAAGATTTTTCACTTAGATATGTTTCTTGGCTTTTGTTTGTTTTTATACTTGCCTGTTTTCTCAGCTTGTTTTCTATCTTATTATATTTTTCGCTTAGTTCCATATCTGAAGTAACTACTTGCATTAGGTCTTCTGTGGTGTCGTTTGAGGTCCTTTTTTCAGCAATTGTTTGTAAGTAGTTCGTTAGGACTGCTTTTGGTCTAGGTTTTTTTGTACCGCTTTCAGTTAGGCAGCTGCGTACCATACGATGGTTAGTATTAAAGTTTAGGTTTTGTATTATTCCTGTGTCACTAAATGAGCGAACCCTATTTGTAATTATGTAGTCGATTTCGTTTCTAGTTTTTCCATCTGGAGACATCCACGTCCATTTACTTTTAGGTTTTTTGCGGAACACGGAATTAAGAATTGTCAGGTTTTTCTCTAGCAGGAATTCTACCAGTTTTTGCTTCTTTTACCATTTCCGTATTTCCCTATTATATGTTCTTCTCCAGGTAGTTGAACGCCGACTCGAGCGTTAAAGTCACCCATCAGCACTATATTGTTTTCTAAATATTTTTCAATAATTTCACTCAGTTTGTCGTAAAATATATCTATGTCCATTTTTGTTGCTTGCTCTGTCGGCGAGTAGACTTGGATAACTGTCCATATGTTCGAATTAATGTTTATATGAATTGCAGCTATTCTATCGGATATGCCTTCAAAACCAATAATCTGGCTTTTAAGGTTTAGCTTTACCAAAAATCCTACTCCTCTTTGTCCAGCGATTTCACCTTTGTGGTACATAATAAACTGGCTTCTCTCTTCTATTTCTTCCCCTAGTCTTCGCATCTCGCTTATGCCCAAAATGTCCCACTTGATGTTTTTAATAGCTAACTCTAGCTCTCCCAAACTTTCTGGTGTTCTCAGGGTTCGGGTGTTTAGTGTACATAGGTATAAACTACTTGGTTTTGTATTGGATTGAGTTGGCAGATTTGTTGGAGGGTGGTGGTCGACTTCCCCCACGGTGACCGGCCGGCTTGGGGGGTAATTTATCAGAGTTGTGTACATATTAAGTTGGTTTTGGTCGGAGAGGGCCGCTACTTGTTTTTTGGCAGTTCTGACATAGAGGAAGATCTTTCGCGTGTTACATATGAAAGAATGCTTGGTTTGATCACTTCCCTTGTCTTTGCATTTGCAATATTGCTCGTATTGAGTTTTTTCTGAGATGGAGTGGTTGGCGATCTTGAAATCTGTCTCTTCCTATTCTCGCGAATGGTGTTCCCTGGTTTTTTCACAATTAGTTTGTCGTATTTTATAAATGCTATATTTCCATTTTCTCTTTCAGCTTCTACTTTTGGTTGTAATTGTTTGCGTATTTCAAGAATTTCCTTGGGAAAGTCCTCTTTGATATATACATTTGTGGGAAGGTTACGCTTGTTTCTCAAAATCAGATGTTTTTTCCAAGTTGTTGTTAGAGATATTATCACTGGACGATTTTTCTCAGATTGTGCTCCAATTCGTTTGATGTAACTTATTTCTTGGCTATCAAAGTGCGTTCCCGATTCCACTATGATTTTCTTAACATAATCCACTAACTCTATTTCGGTCTTTCCCTTTTCTTCGATGCCGAAAATTACTAAATTATTTCTGCGTTTTTCCTTTTCTAAGAATGTTATTTTTTGTTCCAAAATTGTAACTTTGTTTTTTAGGTTGTTATTTTCTTCTCTAAGGATTTTCATCTTTTCGTCGAAAGCTTCCATGACATTTTTCGTTATTTCAGTTGTTAATGTTATTGTTTGTTCATTAAACTTTTCATTTATTTTAGAGAGCAAGATTTCCATTTGTTTTTCCATTTTAGTGGTGGGTAAATTAATATTTTAAGGCAGTAACACTTTTGTATAATGTAGGGAGATTCTTTTGTTTTAGTGGCAACACTTTTGACAGTTGTCTTTTTGGCTGTCAGTATTTATGACAGTTTATGTTGGTTGTCATCACTTCGTAACTACGAACTGCTTGTAGTCGTGGTGTTAATGTGTGTGTTCAGTTTGAAGTTATATCAACCACTATTAAACATCATCTGTCTTATAAATCTCCTTGTTAAACTGATAAATAAATTTAAAAAACCAAATAAACCAAGTCCATTTGCCGGGGCTCGAACCGAGGGACTCGACTACGTAGCTGAGGTAGTTCCGAATACGCCACCGGTTGTCTTGTATGATATTGTGAATTTTGTAATCGGTATCGTCGCTGTCTAGCTTGTCTTTTAATTTGACGTTTTTTAATGTTTGACCCTCTAACCACTTCACTTGACTTAGTATTTTTTTATTTTCAATACTGTAGTTTCACTTTTTATTATTGTTTATTTGCACGATTGCACGCACGACACAGGAAAACAGTATCCAGTAACTTTATTTTCGGGAGTTTTTCGAGTACAAAGTGATTTGTTTACTAAATTTTCAAACGGTTGGCGAGTATAAAGCGTTTGTGTTTATGCACTTTTTCACTGATTTAGCCGTCGAATGACGCTAATAACACTTTCACTTGCGTATTGTCCAGAGTTCTATACGTATTTCTTGAAAACAAGCGTAAACTAGCAGTTTTATAATTTTAAATACACTTTTAACACGGAGCCTACGTTACTGTCATCGCACCGCAGCGCCCAGATAAAAAGTAACGTATGTGTTAATCCAGAGTAAAATCTATTTCCATTCCAAATTTTAGCCAAATTGCTTCAGTAATAGCGGCGTTAAAGAGTAACAAACATCCAAATATCCATCCAAACTTTCGCGTTTATAATATTAGTAGAATTATTATTAAAAAAAAATATTTTAAACATAGATATAGAAATGGTACCAAATGACAGATTTTAAGAGTGAGTCGTGAGTACGTAGCAATGAATTCAACAGCATAAGATGCAAATGTTGATGATATACTTAATTTGAACGTGTAGTGCATGAGGTACTGCCACAGCAAGTCGTGTTTCTTACTAGCAACGAAAAGCCACCAAAGAAGCAGAGGATTCAAATGTAATCCTGTTCGTAGCGAGGGATTCAACACTGGAAATGCATGTCTCTCACGACAATACTTTCCAAGACAGCTCGCACGTGATGCTTGTCCTATTGGCGTTGACGGAAACAAAAGCGAAGCCAGGGATTAATGGAAAGAATCCAGACCGTAGCGAGGGATTCAACTGTATACATGTTGTCCGAATGGTAAAGGAAGTGTAAAAGCGCAGGGCGTTGACAAAGTCACGAATGAAGCAAGGGATTCAAAGTTAGAATGTTGTCCGAGTATAAGCAAAACAGGCCGTTGACAAACCCACAAATATACAAATATACAAGAGAGATGTGGAGAGCTGTCTGTAGCTTGGGATTCAACACTAGAAAAGTCATGTCTCTCACCGGCATTACTTTCCCACACAGCTCGCACATGACGCTCATCTTCATGACGTTGACGGAGGAGTACTTGGTGCGGTTCTTGCCCGGGTGAAGCATCCGGAAGTGCCGCGCGTAGTTGCGAGCGCCGACCAGCTGCACGCCGCACTGGAACAACACACGAGATGTGCACACCAAAATAATTGATCTTCTAATTCTAATGACAATAGGCTAGATGTCATTTTTTACAGGGTATAACTACTTTATTGAATTAAAATTATCAGAAGCTTGTAAGACATGGATACATAAAAATTTTAATTCAATTTTTTTTTATAACAAAGTGTTATTAGCCATGGTAGTCTATAGATATAGATAGTAATAGAGCGAAAACGGTGGAGGTAAACGTGAGGAAACCGGCACCTCACGATGTTTTTCCTTCACCGTTTGAGACACGTGATATTCAATTTCTTAAAATGCACACAACTGAGAAGTTGGAGGTGCATGCCTTGGATCCGATTCGAGCCCACACCCTCCGGAATCGGAGGCAGAGGTCATATCCACTGGGCTATCAGGTCTAAAAAAGAATATATCGTTCTAATGGACTTTATATTTCTTTTGTCATAGTAAGACCTTGTTATTTACATACCTGTTCGCAGTCAATCTTCTTCTGCGGTAACTTCTTGTAAGGATATTTCTTTACCGGGGTGTTTGCTTTCAGTTTACTGCAAATACATCATTATTATCATCATTTATATTGTATAAAAAACCGGCCAAGTGCGAGTCCGAGTCCTCAACTATTAGGACCGGCGCACAAATGGCGGAGCGCAGAGCATTTTTCATAGACAATATATTATCGACATTGTCCTTATTGAAATAATATCTAAAATAAATTAACACAAAAACCCTCTTCTGACTCAAGCAAAATTAGAGACCCCAATTTTTTTTTATTTCTTTGGCATCGTTACCACAAAATTTATTTTCCCAGAGACAGTGGGATGAGCCGCTCAGCAGACTGGTAAGTGAGGCACTTATTAGTACCTCCGCCAACGCTGCGGAGCGTGCCTGTTTGCTGGTGTGGGAGAATGGGAACCAGGCCTTTGGTTGCAAGAATTTTTTTCGTCCACTGCACTGGTACTGCCTTCGCTTGGGCGTTCTCTGGAGAGCTAGTCGATAAACTCGGGACACCACGGTCTTTCATGCAGTAGGTGCACTAGCCGCATTCCATAGCACGCTAGCCTTAATGCTTTGTGCTTTTGTCACCGCCGGCGTGCATGGCAAGAGATCGGACGTCATGCCATTGATGCCATGGCCATGCCATGCCTGTCAAGCGGCGCAAATACTGCAATGTCGTCGGTGATTAAGTATTTGAGCCGTTTGCGGTCAAAACGCTAGGTCCGTGTGGCCTGAGTACTCGCTTTCTTTTAAAAAAAAACGATTAATCGACGCCTCTCGTGACCAGAAAGAAGGCTGGTCTATATTCTGGTCAGAGAATTAGTATTGCCATACTGCCTGACTTCTGAGCACTTTACCAATGTACATCAATTCGGATGAATACTACGACGTATAAGTCTTTAGTTATAATTTTATATTTCCTTTTTTTGATTTATATTTTTGTTTGTTTATGTAGTTAATTTAGTTAAATATTTAGTAAAAGGGTTTTATTTAAGATATGAATTATTTTAACAATAAATAACACAAAAACAAATAATGACACCCACTATAAACTTAGTAACTTAATAATGGTGTAAGTTTAATAAGGTAAAAACCAATAAAACCTTCTAAAAACTTATACAGAATCACTCACTCGGCTGGCGCGTGTTTGGGAGACACCTTCATGTGCTGCTCATACGCGGCGGCGGACGCGAAGCGAATGTTGCACTCCTCGCACTGCGGCCCGTCCAGCGACTGCAATATACATCTACCCTCATATCACATATAACCATAGACAAATATAAGCAAGTATCTTGATAAGAGCTTCAAAAGTTTGATGTCGTCAGTCCACCTGGTAGAATCGACCAACACTGCGCTTTCTAGTGTAGGGTCGGTGTGGGGTAAAGACCTTAGCACAGCCCAGATTTCGACCAAATCGAAGGCTGTCTCATAGTCCACAAACGCTAAGCCAAGTTAGTTAGACACCCGAGTCTTCAGTATATAACCTCCCGCAGCGTATGGATGTGGTCTACGGTACTAAAGCTTTTCGGAATCCGGCTTGTTCGGGAGGCTGGAAGTCGTCAAGCAAGGCTCTCTCTTCGAGAACAATTTGCAAACATGGCTTAACAACGAGATGGGTCTGTAATTCTTCATCAAGGTGTTGTCACCTTTTTTGAAGAACATAACCACCACGCTCTCGTGCCAAGCCTCGCGTCGTGCCCTCGTGAATGACGGAATTGAACAATCGCTGAAAGACTTTTCTGCTCTGATTCCGTCCTTTCCTGGCGCCTTAATGTTCTTTAGTGGTTTGAGAGCCGTTCTAATCTTGTATAGGCTGACGTACGGTATATCTTCGATATAGTGTCGGGTCAACTTGGCTCTCGGATCTTTGGCCAAATAGACAACAGGCAGTTGAGTAGTCGTGTTTAACTGCCCGTAAAACTTCTTGACCTCACTTAATATTTCGGGCTTTACAGAAATCAGATTACCCAGCTCGGTCTTCAAACGCGTCAGCTGCCTCTATCCAATAGACAGATCTCTTGCGAAAACTTTCGAGCTTCGATTATTTTTAGTAGCATTTTTAATACGCTCGGTATTGAAGTTTCGCAAGTCGCTGGTTTGCGACTTAGAGATCTGTCGATTAATTCTTCGGTATTTTGACGCATCTGCTGAAGACTGAAATCTTATTTCTCACTTCCGTGAGCTTAAGTGTTAGGTCTGAGAACTTATTGGTTATTTTCGTACGGGTCTTATAGAACTTAGATCCAACCGTATAGACAGTTTCCACTTTTTTTTTCTAATATTGCAATATGGGTATCAAATTCAAGAACTTTTTTGATACAAGGTATTGGATAGAATGATATTCTTCTACATAATTTAATAGGTCCCGACTGCTTTCTTATTGCTTTCTACACTTCTGGACTAAGCTTGTTTTTTTTTCTTTTCAGTTTTTTTTTATACTTTATGCAGTGGGGTTTTTTATTTATTTAAATTATTTATTTATTATTACGTCAAAACGAAAAGTACTGACCTCAGTGTCGGCCGCGCGGTGCGTCTTGCTCATATGAAGGTACAGTCCCCGTTCACCGACAAAAGAGAATCCGCACAGTCGGCACACGTGGTCTGAAGGGTGCTTTAGACGCACGTGAGACATGCGCGACGTATACTTCCTACAATCCAATTTAAGGGTAGTTGACTCACATCAAAGGAATGTCCAAAATTGGGCCCATTTTTCAGAACGATACAGAAATTAAAAATGTACTAAACTCTTGAGAGAGCCGTGATAGCCCAGTGGATATGACCTCTGCCTCCGATTCCGGAGGGTGTGGGTTCGAATCCGGTCCGGGGCATGCACCTCCAAGTTTTCAGTTGTGTGCGTTTTAAGAAATTAAATATTACGTGTCTCAATCGGTGAAGGAAAACATCGTGATGAAACCTGCATACCAGAGAATTTTCTTAATTCTCTGCGTGAAGTCTGCCAATTCGCATTGGGCCAGCGTGGTGGACTATTGGCCTAACCCCTCTCATTCTGAGAGCAGACTCGAGCTCAGCAGTGAGCCGGTTGATGACGACGACGAATAAAAAAATAATTTGTTCTGCTTAGTTGACACTCGGAATAAAGGTCCAGCCTCCATACAAAATTAGGACATGTCCTTTGCCTCATGAGTTCTCTGTAATTGTCCTGATTTATAGCCAATTTTCAACTCTGTATCAAACATATAATTTGGGCCAGAATTTGCATGGATTTATCCTTTATTTATTTGAAGAGTGTAGTCTTCCTGTCACTGATAATCAGTGAAGATCTTTGTTAGCAAATATTGTATCAGCAAAAATTCTAATGGGGTAATCTAGTAAAATATATTAGTAGTACATTTTTCATTTTTGTATCGTTCTGAAAAGTGGGCCCAATTTCGGACATCGCCTTTACTGAATGAGAAAGTGGAACACTGTCTGTCTGTGGCAGCATGGGTAGTTCCCGAACAAATGAAGCGATTTCAATTTAGTTTTTTTCGGTTTAATTCGGGGGGGGTTGACAGTGGGGGGAATAACAACCGAATGTCTGCAAATATACTCGAGTGGGGTCTCAAATGAAAGCGTTCTGAAAGAGAATATTGATGACTTGATCGAGAGTGTAATTAATAATTTCATGACATTCGGGGGATTTTCTTAAGTCCAAAATTGTATGGAGCCCAGGTCCAGTCATTGTACCCTAGCGGAAATAAAATAAAATATTTTTTTGAACTATTTTTGATTATACAAATCTACGAATTTACTTTAATTTTTCGAAATAATAATAATTATGTCCCAAGAAATGCAAGACTAATAAGGGTAATAATGGCGGATTGATGACGTTTTTCAATGCAGTAGTCGATTTGACGTTTGCTGTCAATTGTCATGTCATAGTTGCTATATGGGCGCCATCTTGGTATAACTCAAAAACTTGGGTTTTTATTTTATTTACTTCTTTTTATTTAGTTAGATTTATTCACTTTAATAAATTTAAATAAAATCCTTGTATTTTTTAAATTTTAATGATACGGGGTACAAGGGTGGACCTGAAATGGACCGTCTCCTTTTCAGTTTAATGTTATGGTCACTGTTGTAATGATAGCGATGGCTTACTCACGAGAACACTTCACCGCAATGTGGACATTTGTACTCCTTGCCGTCGTGCCAACGCTCGTGGTTCAGAGCTGTACTCCTGAAACGTATTTAATGTGTAAAAAAAATATAAATAATAGATTCAATATCAATATCATTAATGTTTACTTATTTTTATTAAATGAATGTAATGAGCATGGTGGAACAATGACTTCCGCAAGGATTGCTACTGAATGTAATGAACACAGTTGAACAATGACTTCCGCCAATATGGCGGCAAAATCTCTGGCTCGTCTGGCTATATAAGACGATGCTGGCTGTCATAGTGGGCTTCATTCTTTGTTCAACTGTCTTCACGAGAACACCTATCCAGTTTTTGTGGGTATGTATTACAATATATTATTAAAATTTCATTTCATTTAAATAATCTATTTAGAGTATATTGTATTATGTAAAGAAATTATAGTGTGATAAATTAGTTTGATTTAATATTGTATAATAATTTATAATAATGTTCTTTTTTCCAAATTTTTGCTGTATCGTGGAGACAAGGATTTTCTTATGTGTTTCCGTTGGACTAGGAATCAAAAATACATTGCAAGAAAGAAAACTAAAGGTAAACATTAAGCACAAACGTTAGATGTACATATTTTAGTTAGGTGTACATATTTTAGTTTATTTCATATTTGCATTGAGTAATTCTTCGGTGTCTGTATAAGTTAAACATTATGTTCCATTATGCCTCCACTAATTCAAACTTCGCGCCATCGATGATAGACGTTGCATAGGATTTCAGGCAATAACAACACAGCTTACATAAACTGCTGTCATGCACATCCTATTTGTGACCAATTGGAGCTACTGTTATTAAGTGGTTCGCATCGAAATGACAGCAGTTGTCAAAAACGGCAGTTCGTGAAAATCGTTGAGATCCAACGCGTCGCGCGAAGCATAAAAGGAACACAAATCAACAACGAAAATTCCCTGTACCTACGTGGAGTCAACGAAAGCAGTAGCAGTCCAAGGTACGTCGTGCATTGTTCTGTTATTGACTAAATCTTATAACACGTCGATATCGTCAAACACCCAGCGCGGAGTTTGAATTCCCAATGTGGCCGGGCCACAGAAGTGCAGGTTGCTACACATTTTAACCAATTTGTTATTGTTAGACTTGCCTGATTTACTGAGAGGTTAAGATTACAGGACCTTGCAACAAAGTTGTAGACTTTTGCATCTACATATGGTGTTAATCGTCGAGCGAACAGTTTTCGCAATTTGGAGATTGACCTTGACTATTCTTTTTAGGGTTCCGACCGTACGTAGTACAAATACGGAACCATTATTTCAAATACCTTTTTAACATTTGGGGATTGTAGGAACTGTCTTTGTTTTGACAAAGCTGCTTTTCATATAAAGAGTTGACGGACTGGAAACACCCCACTATCTTTTATGTAGTAGTGTGGTTGAATATTTGTAAGGTTTTTTAGCATAATGATTTTAACTATTGCAAATGTAATAATCTATGAGTTTTAAAGAGCTAGCATTGAATTTATTTTTGGCTCTCAGCAGAACCTGCCTACTGAACCGGTGGTAGTCTTTACAAATACTTGTAATAAATGAATTTTGAGTATACTCACCTATCTTTGGTGACGAAAGAGCACTTAAAGCAAGTATATCTGAACAAATGGTTCATCACCATATGTTTGCGTAGGCAGATTTTGTTCTTCGCGCGTATGCCGCATATACTGCATTCGAATTTTCCAAATTTCTACAAAAAAAAAACACAATTTTTTCATTTACTACCAATATTTATCAATGTCAATCCATTTTAACATTCAGGCATCCCCTCCTTATAAGCAGGGTTGGGCAGTATGACTAGCCACGGCCGATGCTTATCACAAGACTATAGACAAATGTATATACAGGGTGTCCCGTAGTAGGCATCTCCTCAAAAGCAGGGTTGGGCAGTATTGGAATTATGTACTTAGAATAGTGTTACAAATTAGGGTTTGAGGGTTTGGAATGAAAAAGTTGATGACTCATATGAAACTTTATTCCACTGTTTATTCTGTTATCGCCGCGTTGCAACGACTTGCGGTACGGACGGCTTCAGTGTGCTCGTGGCGTTCGAGCCGTCCACTTTCTTTGTGAAATTCTTTATTTGTTACTTGGGATAGGCGGGGAGAGTGACTCGAGTGGAAAAGGGGAGTGTTTGGTAACAGTCAAAGGCGCCTTTAACCCTACACACAACGTTCACAAGTACGTGACTTCACTCAAGGTCATTCATTAATTAAGTCATTTGTTAATTAAGATGTCCTGACAAATGTTGTAAAACATAACCTTTGTTCGACATTAGTTTTCTTATTTTTGTAATCACTTCTGTGTCTGCTAAAAATTCTTTAATCTAAGTATCAATACACACTTCCAAACGTAGGCAATTCGTTGTCCAAAATCGTAGCCGAGTTTACTATTGTTCACTTGTATCGCTGGTATGTATATATATGTTCCCTACCTTGCCGATTGGGTGGTAACTAGCCACGGCCGACGCCTGACACAAGACAAATTTATATGTCGGCGCGAGTGAGTGGAAAACGTCAGTGTTAACTAGTTTTAAAAGACGTCTTTAACCCTACATACAACGTTCACAAGTGCGTGACTCCACCCAAGGCCATTCTCTGCCACTAGAGGATTTATTAGTTACATTCTTAGTGGGAATTTTTAGACCTGACAGACTTTCATACAGTAATTGTATTTTGCTTTTCACAGATATATGTTCCCTACGTTGCCGATTGGGTGATAACTAACTACGGCAGTTGCCTACCACCAGACAAATGTATATATTATAATACTCACATCAGTATGCCGTTCCATGTGTCCCTCGTACGCTTTGTTGTCAATGAAGCCTTTGTAACAAACCGTGCACTTGTATAGAGATGACTTATAGCTACTCGTCTCTTTCCTTTTCTGTATCTCTTCTAACTGCTCCTCTTTACTCCTCTCTGTCACTTCGAAAAGTTTCAAGTGGTCTTTTGAAGCTGGAACAAGAAGTAAATTGTGAATTTGTAAATAATAATCATCAACATCATTATCAGGCAACGGCAAACTTCCACTGCTGGACATAAGCCTCTTATATCAACTTTTAAACATCACAGTCTTGAACCGCCAGCAACCAGCGGCTCCCTGTTATCCAGTACTAGGTATCCATTACCTTGGGACCCCCAAAGTCAAGCGGCTCTTTGAACTGTGAGGTCTGATTCCAAAAATATGATAGATCATATGGAACTCTCTTCACGCAAAATCAACTAGCAGTTGTCTAGATTTTTTTAAAGAATGATAATGACGATGAACGATGATTAAGGCCAAGGCTAATGTTCGTAGACCAAAGCCTTTCTCAATAAAGGCTAGGTCAAGGGTACTTTGAATCGACGATAATGGAAAAAACAAATCTTAGCAAAAGTGTTGCTAGTGTTGGTTTCTTACAGAATATATTTTGGAGTGTGCACAGCTATTTGAGCTCGTGCCACCGTCATCTTTTTACCATCGCACTGCAAGACCGGGTAGACTTCCATCCCTACGTCATTGACATTCCTAGTACGAAGCGATTTGCTTTTTCGTTTCTTATACGCATGGCTAGGATATAAAACTCTCTCCTGAAATCAGTATTTCCTAATTTTTACAACCTGCGTATCTTTAAGATGAGAGTGAATAGGTATCTTCTAGGCAAGCACGTTACCATCTGATGAGATCGAGGTCAAGCGCGAGCTTTGATTGTTCCTTAGTAAAAAAAGTGAGAGGATGTATAGACTACATCCTCTCACTTTTTTTAACTCTAAGTGTATGTTACGAAAAATATCTTACCTGGTTTACCTGGCTTTCCACCCTTCACTCTTTTTCTCTTAGGTCTAACCTCTTTCAAACTATCACCATCTGCTAAATCTTTTTTAATAGTTATCTTTTTACTGCGATTCAGTTTTTTTGATTTGATGCTTTGCGTTCTATCTTTTACAGCACTTCTTAGGGTTTTTGTACTATCTACATTTTTGTTTAATGTTTTTTTTACTATTCTATTTAGATTTTTAATTTTGGGCATATTTTCTGCTGAATTAAATTTTGGTTCTTTTTTAAATATCATTTTATTTTTAATATTTTCATCTTTTATGTTATTCGTATTTCTATTTACAACTAGTGTTGAATTGTTAAGGCTGGCTTTATTAGTTTTAACTATATTTTTGCTTTTAATGACTTTACTTCTAGAACTATTCATATCTGACTTGCTTTTAGCAAAGTCAACATCAGTATCACAATCATCAAGTACATCCATATCATAATCCATATCTTCATCATTGAATTCAGTTTTATTGATAACATCAATCTCAAACTCTGGTGTACCATCATCTAGTTCATTGTTTGAAAGATTTTTTTCAAATTTGATATTATAATTTAGATTTTGATGATCTATACCCGTGTCTTTTTCAATTTTAATTTCTATCTGTAAAAAAAGACAATGATAACTTCCTTTTTGGTAACCATCCAGTGGTAAGCCTGTGACTTCAATACAAATGGGGATTATGACTAGGTTTGAATATATTGATTTTTATGATACATTCAGGTAAATAGGGTCAATGTTAACTAATTTATACATAAAAAACAAAGATTGTCAGGATATTTGCAAAATAAATGAGATAATAAAATTTCAAAATCGATTAAAAATCTTTTATTAGATGAAAATTCAGACAGTTTTAGCTTCCTTATATTAAATGTGACATTTTTCAATAAATGAACTATAAACATAAACACACAAATAACAAAGATATTAGTAATTTTGTTTGAACGCACATACAAATCTAACAATCATTACATTAGCTACGACGTCATTAGTTCGTATCATTTTGTATAGGGCATTTTTCAGGGATCCGCGGCAGCGCCGCAAATCTGACCCTTTAAATTCCTGTAGCTCCGCAAGTGATGATCGCAGATACCCTGTTCCTTTTACAAAATTGCTTTACTATTACCATACTCTTAATTTATATACAAAACTGTCATCATCCCTATTCAAATTAATTTAACAGTTTGTTAAAATAACAGAATGTGGTAACATACCTTCTGCACAATATGTTCCTGGTGTTCTTTCACACAAACATCGTAAGAATCTGGATCAAACGTTATTTTGGTGATGTTTGACGCAAGCTGATTGTGTGTTCGGTTGATTGTCTTTATTTGTTCCAATGTCAGCTAAAAAATTTATTGTTAGCAAACTACTCAGACAGAAGAAAACCAATGTTGAACAAAGGTTATGATTCACAAAATTTGTCAGGACAACTTAATTAACATATCAAACTGTAACCAAAATAAGACCCTAGAATGGCAGAGAATGACCTTGAATGAAGTCACGCACTTGTGAACATTGTGTGTAGGGTTAAAGGCGCCTTTGACTGTTAACAAACACTCCCCTTTTCCACTCAAGTCACTCTCCCCGATTTTTCCAAGTGACCCATAAAGAATTACACAACAAGAGATGTGGACGGCTCGAACGCCACGAGCACACTGAAGCCATCCGTACCGCAAGTCGTTGCAACGCGCCGATAACAGAGTGGAATAAAGTTTCATATGAGTCACCAGGTGTTTCATTCCAAATTGGCTCAAACGCCACGAGACCACTGAAGCCGACCGTACAGTGAGCGCCTTATATCGCTCCCCCTCTCTAACTCGCACGGAAACAAGTCGAGCCTACACAAGATCGAGCGACGTCATTTCCGTCTCAGGCTACTATTTCGTACATTATATTATCTGTAAAATTGTCGCATTTGTTGTTGATCTTTTGGCGTATCGTTGTTCTCAACACGAGAAATTCTGGGTTTGATTCTTAGCTTGGATCAGTATTTTTAACCCCTGACATAAAATGCAAGGTGTTAAAAGATTGCTGTGACTGTCTGTAAATACATACTTATGTAGTCATACTGCGCCCTGAAAGAGAGTATTGAAGACTTGATCAAGAGTGTAATTAATACTTATCTGACCATGTTGTCTCTAAATTAGGACAGGATCTTTGGGACAGGTGGCTAGTTACCACGCTACCCGCAAAGACGATAAAGAAATATTCTCAAATGGGGCAATGGACAAACTAGGGTTAAGAACTAATACTATATGAATGCTGACTGTGAGATATCTCTTACCATTTTACTCCTCTCTCCCAACTGTGCCAGCAAGTGGTAAGCCCTCAAGCTCTTTTCTCTGAATTTGGCACAGTTTGTGAGTCTCTGTGCACATTCTGTGCATAACTGTGGCACAAATCTCACCTCATCTTTGAGCTGAAATAATTTATTAATTAATTATCATTATTTTAATGACTTGATTGAAAGTGATTGGGACAAAACAAACAGATATTTTCATTGCAGCGCTATTGGTTTATAATAAGTCACGTTATCTTTTCTCTCTTCACGAAATATATAGAACTTATATGAGACATACGACATATCATAGGAAGAAAATGATGATGCCTCAAAGCCGATTTTGGCTACAGCGATGCTTCTGACTCCTCAACTCTGGGTAAGGAACTCGGATGGATAGTTCTCTGGTGTGCTTTCCATTGACCTTAAAAGTGCGCCTACATAGAGCATCACAGTAACTGAATGGAATTGCGGCAGGTGGACGAACCTTAAGATCGTCTCGCATTCGATTTTAGTCAAGTCGACATTGTTGTTGTTGTTGCTGCTAAGAAAATAGACAAATACAGACCAATAGCGGAGCAACTGGAAATATTGCTATCTCTTTCATTGTTTTGAAACAAAAGTGATGGGATTTGGAAGATTCTGCCGTTGTCAACATTTGTATATTTCACTTTATGATTTATATTATTGGTTGCTTGCTACACCTACTAGTCATAGACCTACAGGTGAGAAATATTAGTATAGTCAAGGTCTAACTTGTCGCTGAATAAAAAAAATCTTACCTCAATTCCAGTCAAGTGTTTGAAATTTGTATGTAAGTTATATTTGTCCAGTTTATACAGTTTACATTCTGTGTCGAGGCATATCATGCAGAACTGGAAATTGTAAAATTTCTTCATTAATGACTGGGATCACCATACAAACAAACATGGGAGACAATTTTGTACTAATAGAAGATATTTTATGTGCCTATACTGTAGCCGTAACCAATGAGTACCTGATGTCAACAAACCATAAATCATGATGAATAGGTTTGATATATATTCAATCTTAAAAATGTTGTGTTTTTATCACCATTTCACATATAAACAATAAAGTTTAACTTTGACTCTATAGTCTTTAATATAACTTAACTGTCAACGGTGTAAAACATGGCAAATTATCCTCATTTTTCATGCGCTAGTAACACTTCTAACAGTATTTAATATCATTGATATTCAGACTAACGTGATCAGTGAAAAAGCTGAGTTTGGTACACTTTTAGCGGTAATTATGTAGCACGTAACGTATCTATTAGTATAAAATCATTGGTCTTACCTCTACTGTCGAGGAAACACACTCATCATTTTGCAGTTCATTCTGAATCTCCATTGCCTCCATTGCTGGATCATAGGAAGGAGAAAACAGTAGTTTATCCGATTATCTTTTCAACTCTTTTAACTAGGTACTAATGTCGGTTTCCTTCCAACACCAAATAAGTATCCAGATTTTCATTGTAAAGTACACAGGAATTCTTCAGGTTTTAACACCGAATATTCTAAGCTTTACGAGTTTTATATAATACTATAATAAGTATTCGAAATAGAGCATTGTTCTAATTAAGAGCTAAAATTAATTATTAATGAATAACATAAACTTATTTCCACAATCCAATAACCACAAAACAAACACAATCCAAAATCCAATTACTATTATTTATTTTACTCTTTGATCGACAATCCAAATCACAAATGACCACAGATCACTATGACAAACACAACAGAATAGAACACAACCGTCAAATCCTAAAGAATTGTCAAATAAAATGAAGAATGGAACTCAAGTCTCAAGTAAATAAAAAAAAAATATTGCTTTGACATTACTTGATACGGATGCGGGATGGCGATTCTGAAAAAAAGCGCGGGAATCTTTTAATTTGGCGGACGTGTAGTTGGCTCTTGATTACAAATAATTGTAAATAAGTAGATCAGTTGAGTGTAAAATAGTAGTTAGTTTATTATTATTACTTATTTATATTTATAATTGTGTAAATAGTATACTTACTTGAATATTTGGTAAGTTTCTTTTGTTTAATATGGGGGCCGATCCCCCATACGATCCCGGCGGTCCGGGAACCGGCCCTGGACCTCCTTTAGCATATACTAAAACTCCTTTTGTAGCTTAAGTAAGTCTGAACGGAAATGCAATAAACCCCGTAAAAGGTGCAGACATTGCAACTCAAAAAAAAAACGTAAAAGTAAAGACGGGAAAGTATATGATCAATGTAAATGTTCAGATGATTCCGATGAGAAATCAGTGGATTTACAAGACGGACATCCTGGGTTCGATCCCCGGCTAGGCCGATTGAGATTTTCTTAATTGGTCCAGGTCTGGCTGGTGGGAGGCTTCGGCCGTGGCTAGTTACCATCCTACCGGCAAAGACGTGCCGCCAAGCGATTTAGCGTTCCGGTACGATGTCGTGTAGAAACTGAAAAGGGATGTGGATTTTTATCCTCCTCCTAACAAGTTAACCCGCTTCCATCTTAGACTGCATCATCACTTACCATCAGGTGAGATTGTAGTCAAGGGCTAACTTGTAAATAATAAAAAAAAAAAAAAGAGGAGAGTGAAAAATCAAACTTACTACCCTCCTTCTATCCACACAATAGTACAAAACCAAATCCATCACCACAAACCAGAAAATATGTGAACACAGATTCAGGCCCTTTCACTGTTCACGTTTAAAGAATAACATCTTCCCAAACAGACCCTATTACATTACACCCAATTCAATTTGGCAAAGATTAAAAAAAAATTAACATTAAGAACATTGTGAACGGAAGTTTAAAGTGCATTGGCAGAAATAGCTCTCTCATATAAGGTTTTCATTCCCAGATTCACTGTTACAAGAATTGGTATTGTGAAAAGTGCCCCAGGAATGGTCTAAGGAAGAAATTCAGGAAAATATCACTGTTCCTATAGGATGTGGCCGGCCAAATTATCAAGGTTAGGTTAGGTTAGGTTAGGTTAGGTTTTAGGTTAGGTTAGGTTAGTTAGGTTAATGAAAACGAAAAATATAACAGATGGCAAAATTTTATTTTCCAACACCAACATGGTAGTACTGACTTTTGATGGACAAGTGCTACCTAAAAGGGTGTACATGTGTTACACAGCTCTCCCGGTAGAACTATATATTTTCCCCACAATACAGTGCTATAACTGCTGTAAATTTGGCCACACTAAAGTCCTCTGTAGATCAAAGCCACGTTGTTTTAAATGTGGTGATGATCATACCTCTTAAACATGTTCTATGAAAACTCTTGCTGTCTCCATTTCTCTGGTCGCCGGTCGGTATGAATATTGAAAACTCCCACTAGGCAAAGTAAAACACTGAAAGTTCTCTGGTCGCCGGTCGGTATGAAAATATTCAAAACTCCCACTAGGCAAAGTAAAACACTCTAAAATCATCTGTTTAACTTTTGGTATATTTTCGGGATGAAGCATAAACGTTTGTGTACTGGGATGGGATAATATCGAGCGACGTCATATCCGTCTCAGACCACTATTTCCTACAATACATTTTATTGCAGAAGTTACAAGCTGTAGTATTTGCACACTCTTTGGGTGATCGGTTGATCATTTGGCTTATCACATCCACTTGGTTGATAACTGTATCTGCTTAGTACCTCGTGGTACGTACTGCTGTAGCGCCAAAGTGCAACTGCCCCCTCTAGTCCGAAGCTTGTATTTATAGACTCATCTATTGACAGCTCAGACCAATTATAGAAGGACCTGCATCACACTAATTGTCCAGAACAAAATTGTCTGTCATTTTCTAAGCAAAACGAGCTTAGATTTGGTATATATCTTATACTAAACTAGAAGTTTTTGCCCGTTTTTTACACAATTCAATTACACAGAAATGTATTTATACGGAGCTCTTTAACCGACGAATACGATTACAACTATTTAACATCGTTTTTATAGAGACAGTTTTTATAACCGCATTAGATCATTGATCATATACTTTGACAGAAAACGTCTAGCAAGGCAGGTCCTATACAATAATTGGTCTGAGATTGACAGTCTAGGCTGTTGACATATATATACTACACAAGCCCTTTAAAAAATTCCAAACGAATGTCTCACAGGGTCGACAAACAAACGACTCATGAGTCCCTCGTGTCTTTTAGCCGGGTCTAGAGTCTTCTTCTTCTCTTCTTCTAGGAACTTATTAAGTCTCTTGTTCAAAAGGAAGTATTTGGTCGTATAACGTCTGAATCTTAGGACTCTTCTGAGTCGCTTGTACCCAGCTCGCCTTTAATACGTGTCTGCGATAACTTGGTGCCGGCTCTCGGAGCGCGGACCCTCTTCGGACGCGGCACGTTATTGTGGACATGCAACACGTGGTTGTCCCTCCCTTGAGCAGCGGCGAAGTTTTTGTCACAAATATCGCATTTGTAGTACGGCCTTGTGTCTTTGTGGGACTGTGGACAAAAAAACGTATGCTTCAGACCACAAGACAGAAGTAAGACTTATTTCAAGAAAAAAACAAGCGCCATCTATAAGTCTCAGGCATAATTTAACACCGCAGGTTCTTGAAATGTACAAAAAGGGATTGTTTCAAAGTTCTCTAAGAACGCCATCTACTGGCAGTTTAAAATAACAAAGACTGTTTCACTGTGCGTGTAGATGGCAGCACGCATTTTAAAGCCTAGCCATGATAGCCCAGTGGACATGACCCCTGCCTCCTATTTCGGAGGGCGTTGATTCAAATCCGGCCCTCCATGCACCACCAACTTTTCAGTTGTGTGCATTTTAATAAATTAAATATTTCTTTTTGATACGACCTGTAGTGTTTGTATTTACACTGGTAATGGGAGAAAGCGGGCAGTCTGTCTCTGGTATCGAGAGAAGGCGGACGTGTGCTGCTGGCAATTATAGTGTATAATAGTGTAGTGGTGAGACGATGACTTACTGCTATTATAGTAAGGACAAAGGACCTTACAAGTGGCCAGAGATAAACTGCCAGTTTTCTCCCACTGCCGGTGTATATATACACAAACACTACACGACCAATATTTCCATTTCCCTCCAACTAGTCGGTAAATGTATTAGGAGTGGGTACGACAATTGATCAACGGGACGGGGATCTAACCACCACCCTCGGTGATGAGTCCGACCGCTCTTACCGTTGAGCTATTGAGGCTATTTATATTACTGAAGATGCGTTTGATACTCACAAGCATGTGCCGCCACAAGTTGGACGCGTAAGACATGTTCTTCCCACAGATGTTGCACTCGTGGCGCGGTCGCGACCCGCCGCTGTGCGTCTCAGCATGTTTGTTCAGAAAGTGTTTGGTCTCGAACCTCTCGTCGCACACGTCGCATTTGAACTGTTTCTGCTGAGCGTGGCACGGCAAGTGGAAGCGAAGACTCTGCGAATAAAATATAATTTACTAACTAACCATGGATTTTTCCGGGATAGAAAGTGTTAATCTAGAATAAAATCTATTTCCATTCAAAATTACAGCCAAATCGCTTTAGTAGCCGCCGCACAAACGAGAAACAAACATACACACAAACTTTCACCTTTATAATATTAGTGTAATTATTATAAAAAAATATTTTATTAATAAATTTACTAAACTTAACTGTAAAATCCAATACCAAACGACAGATTTTAATCGTGAAAGAAGCGAAAGGAAAATACTCCTGTACGTAGCAAAGAATTCAACGGCATGAGATGCAAATGATAGATGTTGATGATATAGTTGAAGTGGTATTTGAACGTGTGGTGAATGCGGTATTGCCGCATAGCATGTCGTTACTTACGAACGAAAAGTCACCAAATAAGCTGAGGATTTAAAGAGGATCCTGTCCGTAGCGAAGGACTCAACACTGGAAATGCATGTCTCTCAAAACCTACAACAGCTCGCACGTGATGCTTATCCTATTGGCGTTGACGGAAACATGAGTGAAGCGAGGGATTCATAGAAATAATCCTGACCGTAGCGAGGGATTCAACTGTACACATTTTGTCCGAATATTTATATCTGCTCTTTTACACTATTGTAAAGGAAGTCTAAAAGCGTTGACAAAATCACGAACGAAACAGGGGATCCAAAGTTAGAATCTACACCGTAGTGAATCGTACATGTTGTCCGGATGGTACAAGGAGTGCAAACTAAGCAGTGCGTTGACAAATCCACGAAAGGAGCTAAGGATTTAAACAGAATCCTGTCCGTAGCGAGGGATTCAACACTAGGAAAGTCATGTCTCTCACCGGCATCACCTTCCCACACAGCTCGCACATGACGCCCATCTTCATGACGTTGACGGAGGAGTACTTGGTTCGGGTCTTGCCCGGGTGAAGCATGCGGAAGTGCCGCGCGTAGTTGCGAACGCCGACCAGCTGCATGCCGCACTGAAACAAGACACGAGATGTGCATATTTAAATAATAGGCTACTCGCCTGCTGTACAAAACTAAGAAGATTTTTTGCATATAGAGCTCCGAAAGTGATGCTCGCAGACACCCTGTTACTTTTACAAAATTGCTTTGCTATTAGTATACTCTCAATTTACATACAATTTAAAAAACTGTCATCATCCCTATTATCGTTCTACTAGATTGAAATAAAATATTTCTTGTAGAGTAAGACACTGTTATTTACGTACCAGTTCGCAGTCTATCCTCTTCAGCGGTAACTTCTTGTAAGGATATTTCTTTACCGGTGTGTTTGCTTTCAGTTTGCTGCAAATACATCATTACCATCATCATTTACATTGTATAAAAAACTGGCCAAGTGCGTGTCAGAGTCCTCAACTACGAGTGTAACTGGGTGGTGCGGTATTTAAACATTACACATTTTATTTATCTTCCTCATGTTCAATTTATACCCAAGTCAAAAAAAAGGAGGCGTATGTTTTTTTTAATGTTTGTTTGATAAGTATAGTTCCAGATTGGTCCATGGTTCCATTTAATTATCATGAAAATCGGTTCAGTAATTTTATGTTAAAATGAAAATAACTAAAATTTCCCAGATAAAAAAACAGAAAAATAAAATCTTTTTTACAAAAATATTCAACCGACTTAAAATTCACAAAATAAACTGGAAAGTGACTGTGATGCATTAACTTATGCCGATTCAATCATAGAATTTTAGGATTTAAGACAGTTCTTTCAGAAACGGCTTATTATTAATACCTCACTAGCTTGTCACCGCCTTCAAAGTGATCAGAAGGTAGTAAAAGTTAGTTAAAGTTGCCTGAATTTCAATTTCAGGCAACTTTAGACATGGGCATGAGTCGAATACAAATAATCTTGCATGAACAATTAGGGTGTAAAAAAAGTTGTTTTCCCGATGGATACCGCATTCGTTTTGTGAAGAGCAAAAAGCGGCTCGCGTTACTTGGTGCGTCAGAACTCTCGAAAGATTCCACGCAGGATTCTCAAATGATGTATACAACATCGTATCAGGTGACGAATCCTGGATATATGCGTACGTACACGAAACAAAAAACCAGTCATATTATCGCTGCGTTACAACGACTTGCGGTACAGACGGCTTCAGTGTGTTCGTGGCGTTCGAGCCGTCCACATCTCTTGTTGTGTAATTCTTTATAGGTTACTTGGAATAGGCAGGGAGAGTGACTTGAGTGGAAAAAGGGAGTGTTTGTTAACAGTCAAAAGATCCTTTAACCCTACACACATCGCTCGCAAGTGCGTGACTCCACTCAAGGTCATTCTCTGCCACTCAGGGTTTATTGGTAACATTCTTAGTGGGTATTATTAGACCTGACAGACAAAATGAGTTAACGCCAACAAAAATTGTTCGTTCACGGAGTGTATGACAAAAAGAGTTTTTAGAGCAAAATAACATAAAATTATTAGACCATCCGCCGTACAGTCCCGACCTAAGCCCTAATGATTTCTATACTTTCCCTAAAATAAAGAATAAATTGCGTGGTCAGAGATTTTAATCAACTGAAGAAGCTGTGGACGCCTACAAAACGGCCTTTTTGGAGACCCCAACTTTCGAACGGAATGGTTGCTTCAATGATAGGTAGAAAAACGTGTCAAATTTTGCAGAGAATACTTCGAAAAGCAATAAATACATTTTTAAATAGTAATGTTGTGACACTTCCTTGATTCCCAAAATTTTCAGTACCGCCCTCGTAAAAAATGCCTAAGTACACTGTTAAGTGATGTTATTATGGTTAAATGTTTAATTAATATAACTCTGGTACTAAAGTGCTCGTCTTATTTTAGTCTTATTACATTATTTTATTCAGATTAACTCCATTCATTATTTACCCATTATAGTTTATCAAGGTAAACACCAATAAAACCTGCTAAAAAGTAATACAGAATCACTCACTCGGCTGGCGCGTGTTTGGGAGACACCTTCATGTGCTGCTCGTACGCGGCGGAGGACGCGAAGCGAATGTTGCACTCCTCGCACTGCGGGCCGTCCAGCGACTGCAATGTACTTCTACCCTCATATCACATAATATTGTAAGGTAACTTTATTACATTTAAATCATTAGGTCTCGTGGAATGTTTCATTTTATATTGCTTCAGGCGGACGGGACACTTTTTCGTGCGTGCAGCCGGCGTTCATCGATATATAAAACGTTATTACGTCAAAACTGACCTCAGTTTCAGCCGCGCGGTGCGTCTTGCTCATATGAAGGGACAGTCCGCGCTCGCCGATGAAAGAGAATCCGCACAGTCGGCACACGTGGTCTGAAGGGTGCTTTAGACGCACGTGAGACATACGCGACGTATACTTCCTAGAATAGGGTAGATGAATCACATCAAAGGAATGTCCAAAATTGGGTCAACTTTTCAGAACGATACAGAAATTTTTCATTTCTACTAGAAATCTTGTATAGTTTATTACTAATTATTAGTTGTAATTATAGCGATGGCTTACTCACGTGAACACTTCGCCGCAATGCGGACATTTGTATTGCTTGCCGTCGTGCCAACGCTCGTGGTTCAGAGCTGTGTTCCTGAAACAATATGTCTTTGATGTATACCATTCTGACTACCAAAAATGCAAAGGAGGCCGACTAGTTATCTTGCTGGCCAAAGGGGAATGGCCACAGGCCCATACAACGTCGGCCCAGGGAACCCTGGTATCATCATCATCATCATCACATCAGCCGATGGACGTCCACTGCAGGACAGGCTTTTTGTAGACACTTCCAAACATCACGATACTGAGCCGCCTGCATCCAGTGAATCCCTGCGACTCGCATGATGTCGTCAGTCCACCTGTTGGGGGGTCGGTCTACACTACGCTTACTAATCGGGGTCGCCAGGGTTCGGTTTTGGCGAACCCTGGTATAAATAATTGGTTCTGTAAAAGTATGTTTTTTAAGAAAAATACATTTTTCATCACTATTCTAGGGCAAAATGTTAGCCGGTGTACCGCGGTGAAGTAACATTTGAAGTTGTA
This sequence comes from Bicyclus anynana, assembly GCF_947172395.1. Lineage (NCBI taxonomy): Eukaryota > Metazoa > Arthropoda > Insecta > Lepidoptera > Nymphalidae > Bicyclus > Bicyclus anynana. The sequence continues at coordinate 1,340,834 of NC_069109.1, forward strand.
TTTTATTTTTAGTGCTTAGGATAGGCTTGGGCCGGGAATGGGCATTCCCCTTAGTAGCATTTATTAAATAACTCTCATTTTCGCATTTATATTATTACAGGGTGATAGGTCAAAACCACCACTCACACAAGGTCCACTTTTTGGACCAAAATATTATTAGTGACGTTTTGTGACGTCACTAATAATATTTTTGTTGAACGCTTCTCTTGTAATAGATTTGCTATAGTGACATGAAACAGTTGAAATATACACCATCATGGCCGACAGGCGTTTTGCCTTGTATAGTCAAAAACATATTTAAAAACAGTAATAGGTTATGTGTAGCGTTCAAGTTTATGTCAACGGGAGTGTTACGAACGAACTTGCCAAGCTATAAGCTTACTTGAAATAAGTGAATTTTGATAATAAGTATACTCACCTATGGTTTGTGACGAAGGAACACTTCAAACAATTGTACCTGAACAAATGGTTCATCAGTGTATGTTTGCGCAGGCAGATTTTGTTCTTCGTGCGTATCCCGCATATACTGCATTCGAATTTTCCAAATTTCTACAAAAAATCACAATTTTTTTTCAAATACTACCAATATTTATCAACGTCAGGCCATTTTAACATCCAGGCATCCCCTCCTTATAAGCAGGGTATAACTAGCCACAATGCCTATCACAAGACAAATATAATACTCCCTATGCCTATCACAAGACTATAGACAAATGTATATACAGGGTGTCCCATAATTAAGTCAGGAAAAGACGTAGGCTGTGGAACCTATGGAGAGAAGCCCAAGGAACATTCACCGAAACCTGGAGAAGTTTACCTCCATCTTCCAGGCAGAGGTGAACGCCATTATTGATTGTGCGGAATCCTTGCTGCAAAACAACTACGCAAACAGAACAATTTATATATACACTGACAGCCAAGCGGCTCTTTCAGCCTTCCGCGGAGGTTATTACCTCTAGACTTGTTGAAAATTGCTGCCAATGTCTTAATAACTTGGGTAACCGTAATCAGGTTATCCTTCATTGGGTTCCAGGGCATGCTGGAATACTTGGCAACGAAAAAGCGGACTAACTTGCGAAACTAGGCACTAAGATACCACAGATAGGACCTGAACCTTCCTGTGGTATACCTAAAAACCTAACCACACTCACCCTGATTAACCTACTGTTACAACAATACTCTCATTCCTTGGAGAAAACTTCCAGGAATGAATCAGTCTAAAGCGCTGGTAGAATCCTTTAATAAGAAGGCCGCTTCAGACCTACTAGCGCTCAGTAGGAAAAACCTATGTATCTTAGTGCGGGCACTTACCGGACACAGGGGACTCAATAGACACATGTTCAACCTTAAACTCCGGGACACAGGTCTGTGCAGACTCTGTCTAGAGGCAGAGGAAACACCTATGCACATTCTATGCAATTGCCCAGCTCTAATACATAAACGCAACCTCCACTAAAGGCATTTCACAGTAAACCCGGAGGAGGTAAAACACATCCTAGTCAAGAAATTGCTGCTGTACCTGGCGGCATCCAGTTTTGGAGGGGAAATTTAGTCAGTGGCGATCACAATAAATCGGTAACGAACGTGATACAGGGACTTCGAGAAGACCTGCAGAGCCGCGACATAGAGAAGAAGAAGAAGATATACCATTTGCGTTTTATCCATTAATTGTGGGATATTCTGTATATAATACTCACATCGGAATGCCTGTCCATGTGTCCGTCGTACGCTTTGATGTCAATGAAGCCTTTGTAACAAACTGTGCACTTGTACAGAGATGACTTATAGCTACTCGTCTCTTTCCTTTTCTGTATCTCTTCTAACTGCTCCTCTTTACTCCTCTCTGTCACTTCGAACATTTTCAAGTGGTCTTTTGATGCTGGAACAACAAGTGAAATGTGAAAATAATTGTAAATAATAATCATCATCATCATCATCATCATCATCATCATCATCATCATCGTCGTCACCGTCGTCGTCATCGTCGTCTACGTCGTCGTCGTCGTCTACGACTTCGTCGTCGTCATCGTCATCGTCGTCTACGTCGTCGTCGTCGTCGTCGTCGTCGTCGTCGTCGTTATCGTCATCGTTATCGTTATCGTCATCGTCATCGTCATCATCATCACCACGCTCTTGAACCGCCAGCAACTAGCGGTTCTCTGTTATTTGATGTCGTCTGTCCAACTGGTGGGGTTTTGCCATTCTAGCACCTTGAGACTTCCAACGTCCACCGGCTCTTCGAACCGTGAAGTCTGATTCCAAAAACATGATAGATTCACATCATTCGGAACACTCTTGACACAAGTTCAACTAGCACTTCAAGTTTTTTTAAAGAACAACAACGCTCCTGTACCACGCCTCAGGTGTTGTGCCCTTGTGAATGACGGAGGAAGGTGTTCGCTGGATGCAGGCGGCTCAAATCCTTAAAGGAGGCCAATGCCCAGCACTGGATGCCCATTGGTTGATAATGATGAAGTCGGAAGGAGAAGGCCAAGGCGAAAGTTCCTGGAGCAAATCCAGAGTATCCTAAGCCAACGAACTGGTATGAAACGATTTGATGAGAATGAAAAAAACAAATTGTAGCAAGTGAGAGGATGTGGTTTCTGGCTAACTTTACTAAGTGTATTTTAAGAAAAAAATTCTTACGTGGTTTGCCTGGCTTTCCACCCTTCACTCTCTTTCTCTTAGGTCTAACCTCTTTCAAATTATCACCACCTGCTAAATCTTTTTTAATAGTTATCTTTTTATTGCAATTCTGTTTTTTTGATTTGATGCTTTGCGTTCTATCTTTTACAGCATTTCTTAGAGTTTTTGTACTACCTGCATTTTTATTTAATGCTTTTTTTACTATTCTATTGAGATTTTTGATTTTGGGTATATTTTTTTGTTCTTTTTTAAGTATCATTTTATTTTTATCATTTTCATCTTTTATGTTATTCTTATTTCTATTTACAACTAGTGTTGAATTGTTAAGGCTGGCTTTATTAGTTTTAGCTATATTTTTGTTTTTAATAACATTACTTCTAGAACTATTCATATCTGACTTGCTTTTAGCAAAGTCAACATAAGTATCACAATCATCAAGTACATCCATATCATAGTCCATATCTTCATCATTGAATTCAGTTTTATTGATAACATCAATTTCAAACTCTGGTGTATCATCATCTAGTTCATCGTGCGAAAGATTTTTTTCAAATTTGATATTGTGATTTAGATTTTGATGATCTATATCTGTGTCTTTTTCAATTTTAATTTCAATCTGTAAAAAATAAGGCCAATGATAACTTACTTTTTGGTAACCATTTACTGGTAAGCCAAATTTAAATTAATTTATTACCACAATGTGGTAACATACCTTCTGCACAATATGTTCCTGGTGTTCTTTCACACAAACATCGTAAGAATCTGGTTCAAACGTTATTTTTGTAATGTTTGACGCGAGCTGATTGTGTGTTCGGTTGATTGTCTTTATTTGTTCTAACGTTAGCTGAAAAATTTATAGTTAGCAAATAGCAAACTACTCAGACAGAAGAAAATCGGTTATGATACACAATATTTGTCAGGACAACAAATCAAATCTTAATAAAACCAAAATAGAACCCTAGAGTGGCAGAGAATACCTTGAGCAGGTTTTCAGGGTTGTGACTCCAGGTGCAGGTTTAAACCAACACTCACCTTCATTGCTCGAGCTATTCTCCCCGCCTTACCCGAATAACGCATGAAGGATTACACAAAAAGAGATGTGGACGGGTCGAACGCCACGAGACCAGTAAGCGCCTTAAATAGCAAGTCGCTGCCGCCCGATCGCTCCCCCTCTCTAACTCCCACGGAAACAAGTCGAGCCATGTAACGTAGGCACAGCCAACACAAGATCGAGCGACGTCATATCCGTCTCAGGCTATTATTTCCTGTCTTTTTTGTCGTATTGTGGTTCTCAACACCAGAGACTCAGGTCTCAGCGTTTGGATTAGTACTTTTATCCCCTGTCGCAAAAAGAGGGGTGTTATAATGACGTGTCTGTCTGTCTGTGGCACCATAGCTCTTGAATGGGTAAAGCGATTTCAGTAAACTATTTTCTGTGTGAAAAGTAACATTGTGCGAGTGTTCTGACCCATGTTTGATGAAAATCGGTTGAAACGTTTTAAAAGCTGTGAGGGGTAAAAGTGGAGAAGAATAACTGAATGTCTGGATATTTTTTTTTAAATATTCACTGAAATGAAAGCGCACTGAAAGAAAATATTGGTGACTTGATTAAGTGTGAAGTTATCATAGAACATATCTGCATATAGTTCTTACTGATCGCAGATAAACCCAGAAAAAAAAAAAAAACAAAAAAAAAAAACTTGATTGAGTGTATAATTATTTTATGACCTTTGTGCTTTTTAAAAATTATCAATTTTATGTAATTTTGTATACTTTCTAAATTGGGACAGGTTTTTATTCTTTACAACTTAGCCTGTGACTACAATCCCACTTTATGGTGAGTGATGATGCAATCTAAGGTTAAGGAAAGCTGGTTAACTTGTTAGGAGGAGGATGAGAATCCACACACTTATCAGTTTCTACACGACATAGTACCGGAACGCTCAATTGCTTGGGGATACGTTTTTCTCGGTGAGTGGTAACTAGCCAGCCAGACCTGGACCAATTAAAAAAATTGATTGAACCTCGTCAAAATAGGTATGGTCTTGTTGTTGACATTGGCTGTGGCTAGTTACCATTCCAGCAAAGACGATAAAGAAATATAATCAAACGGGGCAATGGACAAACTAGGATTAAGAACTATTAGGCATGTCATTCACAACAGAATGCAGACTGTGAGATATCTCTTACCATTTCACTCCTCTCTCCCAACTGTGCCAGCAAGTGGTAAGCCCTCAAGCTCTTGTCTCTGAATTTGGCACAGTTTGTGAGCCTCTGTGCACATTCTGTACATAACTGTGGCACAAATCTCACCTCTTCTTGGAGCTGAAATCATTTCATAATTTTAACAACCAGCTACAGGGTCAAGCCTGCCTCGTACTCTCTCTCTCTTATTGTGATGTGACAAAACAGAGAGAGCTATATTTTCATTGCAGCACTATTGGTTGACAAGCAGGGATAGTGACCACTATACTATACTACCGAAGAGTAAGAAGTATACAGTTAGTCGTGATGGACCAGTGATATATGACCTCTGTCTCAGATTCCAGAGGGTGTGGGTTTGAATCCGGTCCGGGGCATGCACCTCTAACTTTTCAATTGTGCACATTTTATGAAACTAAATATCACGTGTCTTCATGTCTGCCAATATGCATTGGGCCAGCGTGGTGGACTATTAGCCTAACCCGTCTTCTGAGAGAAGATTCCAGCTCAGCAGTGAGCCAAATATGGGTTGATAATGATGATGATGACTATTGGTCTCAGACCAATTATTGTATAGGACCTGCCTCGCTAGATGTTACTTTTCTGTCAAAGTATATGATCAACGATCTAATGCGATTATAAAAACTGTCTCTATAGAATCGATGTTAAATAGTTGTAATCGTGTTCGTCGGTTAAAGAGCTCCGTAAAAAAACCCTTTTTGTGTAATTGAATTGCGTAAAAAACGGGCAAAAACTTCTAGTTTAGTATAAGATATATACCAAATCTAAGCTCGTTTTCTTCAGAAAATGACAGACAATTTTGTTCGTGACTATGAGTGCAATACAGGTCCTTCTATAATTGGTCTGAGCTATTGGTTGATAGCAAATCACTTTATCTCTTGTCTCTTCACAAAATATTAATGTAGGCTTTATGTGCGACCAACAACATATCATAAGAAAGAAAAAAAGACAAATATAGACCAATAGCGGCGCAACCGCATATTGCTGTCTCTTTAATTGTATTGGGGCAAGAGAGATGGGACTGGAAAGATTCTGTTGCCGTTGTCATTGGTCTTTTTCTCTTTATAATTTATGGTATTGGTTGCTTGCTAAGCTTACTGGTTATAGACCTACAGGTGAGTAAGCAGTCAAGGTCTAACTTGTCGCTGAATAAAAAAAATCTTACCTCAATTCCAGTCAAGTTTTTGAAATTTGTATGTAAGTTATATTTGTCCAGTTTATACAGTTTACATTCTGTGTCGAGGCATATCATGCAGAACTGGAAAATATAAAGTTACTTCATTAATGACTTTGCTTAGCATGCTCTGCATCTGAGACTTAGGGCATAATATGAGACTTCTTATCATTCCATGGATTCACAGTGCGGGTGCAGGGTCCATTGCGTGGTAGAGAGAAAACCTCTGAGCAGAGTCCTGGTTTTGTGACTACAGGATGTAGGGTGAAGGAATTCCTTGTTCTTGTCTTTAAGCAAGTTATAGAGTGATTTTGCTGGTAATCCTCTCACACCTACTTCTACGGCGTACAGACTAACTACATAGCCATTTTTAGTTAGTTCATTTATTAGGTCAAAGTATTTATTCAGTTTTATACAGTGGTCCTTCGGAATGTTAGGCACAGTAAGCTCTACAATTACTATTCGCTTAGTTTGTTTGGAAACAAACAAAAGGAAAATGTCTGGTCTAGATCTCAAAATAGCAACATCTGCTGGCATTTTATAATGTTTATAGGATTATCGGAAGTCCGAAAAGAGGGGGAGGGCTCGGTAATCTTCGAATTCAGCAATTTGTTCTAATACCGGGAGGGTGACGAGTCCCAGGGTGGTGTCGGATTTGTTGTTTACGGCAGGGTAGCGTTCCTTGTCCTCCGAATTACTAAACGATAGTTGTTGAAGGTTATACAGGTATTTGTTGGAGGTTACGCACCACCCTCTACACATCCAGAGAAGGTAGAGGTGGTAGCTATTACTGGAGAAGCAAAGCTTGCAACAGGGTTCCCAACTTAGGGGTTTTCCCCCCAGATTTAGGGGGCAAATAAGTGAAATGGGATTTTTTTAGGGGTCTGAAATTTTTAGGGGTATTTTCAGGGATTTTTTGACTCTTTAATATTTTTAAATTGATGATAATTTTAATATTTCTTTCTTGGCCTAGCGACTTATAACGACATCTAATACGTTATTCTACAACCACTCTGAGGCAATTGGAGGCAATTTTCATCGAATAAAACAAATTGGTAAATTTGTTCATTGTGAACATGTATGATTTCAAAAAATCTGAATCTTCAGATAAAGACGTAGTATTTTGTCTGTATTAAATATAGACTTTTAAAACATATGACAGCATATTATTTCTAAATTATTATGAATTTATATTTTTAGGGGGACAACTCAATAATTAAGGCGATTTTAGGGGTTTTTGACACCAACTTTAGGGATAAATATTTTGGAGAGTTGGTAACACTGGCTTGCAACACTTTTTCAATGATTATGTAGCACGTAACGTATCTACTCAATAGTATAAAATCATTGGTCATACCTCTACTGCTGAAGAAACACACTCATCATTTTGCAGTTCATTCTGAATCTCCATTGCCTCCATTGCTGGATCATAGGAAGGAAAAACCTAGTTTACCTGACTATCTTTGCAACTCTTTTAACTAATTAGGCCGGTTTCCTTTCATCACCAAATAAGTATCCAGATTTTCATTGTAAATGTAAAGTACACAGGACTTTTTCACGTTTTTACACCGTATATTCTAGGCCTTGAAAGTTTTAAATAATATTAGAGATAATATTCGAAAGTTCAAATTATAACCTAAAATTAATTAAATAGTATTGAAGTCGTAACTCGTAACAATAATATTTTCACAATCCAGACTCCAGTATCAAAGACATTAGTGATTAGACACAAAGATTACAATGTATTATTGGAAATAGATAGGCAACTCTAACTTTTTTCGGAACGCTTGTGATAGCGCCATCTAGTGACAGTGTTACCAACTCTCCAAAATATTTATCCCTAAAGTTTGTGTCAAAAACCCCTAAAATCGCCTTAATTATTGAGTTGTCCCCCTAAAAAATATAAATTCATAATAATTTAGAAATAATATGCTGTAATATGTTTCAAAAGTCTATATTTAATACAGACAAAATATTACGTATTTATCTGAAGATTCAGATTTTTTGAAATCATACATGTTGACAATGAATAAATTTAAAAATTTTTTTAATTCGATGAAAATTGCCGCCAGTTGCTTCAGAGTGGTTGTAGAATAACGTATTAGATGTCGTTATAAGTCGCTAGGTCAAGAAAAAAATATTAAAATTATCATCAATTTAAAAATAATAAATAGTCAAAAAATCCCTAAAAATACCCCTAAAAATTTCAGACCCCTAAAAAAATCCCATTTCACTTATTTGCCCCCTAAATCTGGGGGGAAAACCCCTAAGTTGGGAACCCTGTCTAGTGACTAGCTACGGTATTTTTAGTATAGTATCCATTATGTTATAAAAATAATAATGCATATTTTTTGTAAAGGAGAGATTTTTGATTTTGTAATAGTTGAAGAAACCAATTGAGAAAAACAAAAAAAAAAGACAAAAAGTTTTCTATTGTTACCCCCAGGCTTGAACTCAGGACTGTTCGATCGTACCTTTGTTATGCACCACTAGGCCAAATAACTATATGGAACATCGTTGAAATTAATGTACGGTTACTGTCTTTCTTTAATAATCCCTTTGCTTCAAAAATACAAACACATTCTTCCTATTACGCGTCAAAATTAAAAGGATAAATAATTATTTTTTTTTGGTTTTTTTTTTCCATACTTACAGGGTTTAAATCTCTAAAAACATTATAATACATACACACCATAAGTAATTGAATTTATTATCCTGGAATCTTAAATCTAGGATGTAGATGGCGCTGCTTCATAAAGATTTCACGTTCTTCTAAGTTGCCATGGCATGATTAGACAATAATAAATAGGACAGAGCTAACTGTGCTTTTTTTATGTCATACTGTTCGTAGTAACGCCATCTATTTAATTACCCTCTGAACTAAAGTTATACATAATGTCCCGAAAATACATAGTCGTAATTCTAAGGTTATAGTTTTATTTATTTTTATTTTTTGTAGAAAAATCAATATAACTTAAAAACCGTAAAATGTCGACTAACATAGATCGCGTTATTTTAGTAGGCCTTGATGTCAGCTATTACCTTATAAAGTATGTCTTAATATTTATGGAACAATTTTTTTATATAAAGTATGTCTTAATATTTATGGGACAAGTTTACATCCACTCCACCTTTGACCTGTTACCTATGACACAGACGACAAATGAAGATACAATACATGTCAATACATGTATTCTGTGAATTTCTGTGACACTCTGTGATTAATTTATACTTTGCGCTAGGATTTGCCAAATTTATTAAATTTAAATTGTATTTGCGTGATAAACAAACTATTTGGAACTATCAACAATGCCTGTTTCATGTACTATTGTAGGATGTGGTGCACGAAAAAGTGATAATTTCAAAAATCTTACATTCCACCGGTATGTAAACAATGAACATTAATTTTTTGTTGTAGATTAAAGATTTGCTTCTTTAAATTGTTCTTAAGCTAACCATTCGCCATCTGAGGAGCTCACGTGTGGTCAGACTTGACTTCTGATAAAAGCCATCGAGTGTTGGTCACAATCTGCGTTGCTCAGCAGACTTATGAATATTGGATCATAAGCTTGATATTAACTCAGCCCGAGTGGTCAGGGAAGTTCAGCGCGAGAGTGTAAACACGATACTTAGCATGCCATACCGTTGGCACTCGCGCTGCCCGGCGCTTCTTCGATTGTCGGTCAAAGTAGACAAGCCCTTGAACAAAAATTACATGTGAAATGAAGCAACATGAATAACGCTTAGAAGGCTGTTACTATATTAGAAAATAAGTCTGAGCACTATGCTGACATTTCTGAGCGGTACAGGTGAGTGCACGAGTGAAGAGTAAGGCTTGTGACTTTTATCTTACGACTCCTGCGCTGGAAAAATGTACAGCGTTTACGGGTAAAGTATTTGCATAAGTGTACAAAACAAATTGCACAAATGCCGTACAGTAATAAATGACCTATTTTGCTTCTGCTATTGTCGACAATTAAATGTTTGTTCTGACTTTCGGCACCACCATTTTAATACGGCACTAGGATTTTCGACATTTATTTTTTTTCATCTTTAACACTAACAAAAGCTGTACAATTATTCATCATTTGTACCTGAGAAATTCCATTTACTTGCGTACTCACCACTGTACCGCTCAGAAGTGACGGCATAGTGCTCAGAGTTATTTTCTGATATAGTAACAGTGTTCTAAGCGTTATTCACATTGGTTCATTTCACAGGTAATTTTTTTTCAAGGGCTTGTAGGCTAAAAGAACTTGGCGAGTGACAGCGATTGTTTACATTCAGCCTGAGGATGTTTGATCAACGACAACGAGTTCGATCACCGATTGATAGAAAGCAGTTATAAAAATTTGTCCATAAATCATAAAAGAAACACAAAATGTAATGTGATTCAAGAATTTTTAAATTCCTAAAGGGTGAAAATAAGGGTTGAAAGTTTACATGTGTTACATGCGTCCGCTAGTATGAATAGCTTACATTCTTGTTTTATTCGTATTGATAAATTTGTATGATTTTTTCTGTTCTCTTTAGATTTCCAAGAAATGAGATTAAAAAAAAGAAGTGGCTAAATATAATTGGAAGAGAGAACATCAAGCGCAATACGAATCGTGCTCTCATTTGCTCTCTTCATTTTGAAGAAAAGGATTTTAATAAAACATTAAATGTTGTAAGACTGAGAGACGATGTGCTGCCTTCTCTGTTATTGGTATGTAGAACTCACATAATAATAATAATAATAATAGCCTTTATTAAACAATCACAAATATCTTAAAATTATTTACAAATTTATTTGATTGACACCGGCGTGTTGAGATTGTCTTGCTTTACAGCATAGGCCTCCCCTAGAGCCCGCCACACTGAGCGGTTATTTGCCAGTCTATTCCAAGCGACACCTGCTATTTTTATGACATCGTCCTCCCATCTACGACGCTGTCTTCCTCTGTTTCTTTTCTGGTGCCTTGGGCACCAAGCTGTTATGTCTCTTGACCATACTTCGAATCAAAATATAGAACTCACATACAAAGTATCAAAAGAAAGAAAGAAAATAGGTGCTGAAAGCAGCTCTACATAAATCAATTTAAATAATTCACTTAAGTTTAACAGTTAAAAAGATATAAGCGAAAGTTCTACATCACGCTAACAAAGTGTTTAACGTTTTGCAGTGTATATAGGACCTCTAGCGTAGTTAGATCGGGAGGACCGTCTCTACGGGGTATGCCGGCGCGCGTGGGGAGCGTGAGGTTATTTCGTTACGGAATTTCTGGATTCGGTCCCCGCGCTCAAGGCCCGCGATAGAAGCTATGCAAAAGCTTAATAAGTTTTTACATTTTTTGTGTTTAAAAACCATCACAAATGCTCCATGGTTCACTAAGATATCGGAGTACTACTATACTATACATGAGTCGTCATCATCATCATCATCATGTCAGCTGATGGACATCCCCTGCAGGACATAGGCCTTTTGTAGGGACTTCCAAACATAATGAAGCCACCTGCATCCAGCGAATCCCTGCGACTCGCATGATATCGTCAGTCCACCTGGTGGTGGGTCGACCAACACTGCGCTTACTAGTGCGGGACGCCATTCCAAATCTTTGGGATCCCAACGTCCATCGGCTCTTCGAATTTAGTGCCCCAGCCATTGCCACTACAGCTTTGCGACTCGCTGAGCTATGTCAGTGACTTTGGTTCTTCTGCGGATCTCCTCATTTCTGATTCGATCACGCAGAGATACTATGAGCATAGCTCATTCCATTCGTCGCTGCGTGACTCAAAGCCTTTGAGTAACTTGACATAAAAACAGTAAAAGAAGAGGTTGAACTCAGATGAATGAGCTATGAGAATCGCATTAACACCCATGAAAACAAACTTGCTACTGCTCTCAGTCATCCAATAGATGTTAGAAGGCTAAAGCGTACATATATATATACTTATAGAGGGGACGTCTTACGAGGCCAGACGGGTGATCAGTCCTAATTAGAGACCATTCCACCCAATTCCCGTGGTACCGGACACAGGTTCACTGGTGTCTCGACAGTGTTCCCCCCTCAAATCTTCCTGTAGCCTCGTGAACCTAACAATATCCCCTATACTGAGATCTGTCAGGTCTACTTCATTTAATGTATCCTTACCTAGTAACTCCCATCTTACCAGCGCGAACATGGGACACTCAGCTATAAAGTGATAGCTGGTCTCCTCCTCGCCACAACCTGGACATGATGAATCTTCTATGATTTTCATTATCTCAAGCGTACATATGGTATCTCATGTAAAAAATTAAATTAAACTCTCTATGTTTTCATACAAAGTAATTCAAATAATTCCAACCATGTAACACACGTCTTTATCTATTCTTGCATTTTTAAAATAAAAGGTAAAGAATATAAACCCAAAATTATGGGAAATACACCCAAGCACCCTGTATATTCTACATACTATTTAATTTTCGCAGCCATCAAGCAAACCAGGGAGCAGAAACTCTCTGTTAAAACAAATTGTTTTATTGGAGAGTCAACAAAAGTCTACCAGTTGTGCAGCTGCGTCTGGTTTGGTAAATATAATATAATAATAATAAAAGCACCTCCCCAGTTTCCTCAGTGCCTGAAGACGAAAGTCTTCGAACAGTGCGTGTTGCCAGTGATGACTTACGGATCCGAGACTTGGTCGCTAACTATGGGCCTTATAAGAAGGCTCAAAGTCACTCAGCGGGCGATGGAGCGTGTTATGCTTGGGGTTTCTCTGCGTGATCGAATCAGAAATGAGGAGATCCGCAGACAAACTAAAGTCACTGACATAGCTCAGCGAGTCGCGAAGCTGAAGTGGCAGTGGGCAGGCCACATAGTTCGAAGAGCCGATGGCCGTTGGGGTCCCAAGGTGCTGGAATGGCGACCCCGCACCGGAAAGCGCAGTGTTGGTCGACCCCCCACTAGGTGGACCGAAGACATCAAGCGGGTTGCAGGGAGCCGCTGGATGCTGGCGGCTCGAGACCGTTTTGTTTGGAAGTCCATGCAAGAGGCCTATGTCCAGCAGTGGACGTCCATCGGCTGACAATGATGATGATGAATAATAAAAGCCTTTATTTACTGAATTTTATATACATAATATTATTGTAATATATCATTGACTTCTTCTTTTCTTCAGCTTGCCCTCGGGCATAGGCCTCCTCCAAACACTTCCATAGTTCTCTACCTCTTGCTTTCCTTCTCCATGTGTCTCCTGCTGTCTGTCTGAGGTCATCCTCTCATCTTTGGCAGGGGCGACCTCTTTTCCTTTTTCCTATCCTAGGATACCACTTCGTCACATCCCTGGTCCACTTATCCCTTTTATCCCGCATGATGTGTCGGTAAATATTACAATGATTTATTTTGATTAATGAATTATATTTTGATGGTTTTACAAACGGAGGTCCTGGGTTCGATTGAAGTTTTCTGAGTTACTCCAGGTCTGGCTGGTGGAAGGCTTCGATTGTGGCTAGTTACCACTCTACCGCCAAGCAATTTACCTTTCCAATACGATGACGTGTAGAAGCCGAAAAGGGTGTGGATTTTCATCCTCCTCCTAACAAGTTAGCCCGCTTCCATCTTAGATTGCATCATAACTTACCATCAGGTGAGATTGTAGTCAAGGGCAAAGTATAGAAAACCAAAAAAAACATTTAACATACATACATAGACTGCCGAAATTATTATCCTTTTCTTTTGACGTCAAAAGGGTCATATTGACCAATCGTTTTGCCAAATCCGTTCTTAGCGGATACATGCCTAATGTAAACTACCTCCCTGCCAAATTTTATAAATAAACATCAAGCAGTTTTCGAGTGATGAATGACCAGTCATCATCATCATTGTCAGCCAATGGACGTCCACTGCAGGACATAGGCCTCTTGCATGGACTTCCAAACATAACAGTCTCGAGCCAGCATCCAGCGGCTCCCTGCAACCCGCTTGATGTCTTCGCTCCACCTAGTGGAGGGCCGATCAACACTGCGCTGTCTTGTGCGGGGTCGTCATTCCAGCACCTTGGGACCCCAACGTCCATTGTTGAACTATTTGGCCTATACCATTGCCACCTCAGCTTCGCGACCAGCATATAATAATAAGATAATTTTATATTTTCCAGTTCTGCATGATATGCCTCGACACAGAATGTAAACTGTATAAACTGGACAAATATAACTTACATACAGATTTCAAAATCTTGACTGGAATTGAGGTAAGATTTTTTTGATTCATCGACAAGTTGGACCTTGACTGTATTATTTATTAATTTATATACAAGAAACATAATAATAATCTATACATAGGTAAACTTAAAAAGTTCTAGTGCTAAACGAAGCCATCTTCTAAATCTAAAGGTATATACAGCATTGTTGTTTGTTATCCAATTAAAATTAAAAATTAAACTAGCTACACTTAAAACTACAAATTACATTTACGTAAGGTGTCCTATTGATTAAATTGTTAAATAATTACAATGAAAAATAATAATCTATATTAATAAATTATAAAATTAAATAAATTAATTATTCAAAAAAAAAATATATAGAAAAAAATGAAATTACTACTGTAGGTCTTTTACCAGTAGGCTTATCAAGCAACCAATAACATGAATCGTAATGAGAAATAGACAAATAAAGACGGTAACAGAATCTTCCCAGTCCCACCTTTTTTGCCCCAATACAATGAAAGAGGCAGCTATATTTCCGGTTGCGCCGCTATTGGTCTACATTTTTCTATTTTTCTTCCTATGATATGTCGTTGGTCTCGTATAAGGACTACATGAGATATTTCTTATCTAATCGTATCTTTACGGCCTCCGTGGCGCAGTGGTATGCGCGGTGGATTTACAAGACGGAGGTCCTGGGTTCAATCCCCGGCTGGGCAGATTGAGATTTTGTTAATTTGTCCAGGTCTGGCTGGTGGGAGGCTTCGGCCTTGGCTAGTTACCACCCTACCGGCAAAGACGCACCGCCAAGCGATTTAGCGTTCCGGTACGATGTCGTGTAGAAACCGAAAGGGGTGTGGATTTTCATGCTCCTCCTAACAAGTTAGCGCGCTTCCATCTTAGATTGCATCATCACTTACCATCAGGTGAGATTGTAGTCAAGGGTTAACTTGTAAAGAATAAAAAAAAAAGTGGACTTACAAGACGGAGGTCCTGGGTTCGATCTTCGGCTGGGCTGATTGAGATTTATTTTATTGGTACAGGTCTGGCTGGTGAGAGGTTTTGTGATGATGCAACCTAAGATGGAAGCGGGCTAACTTATTATTAACGTCAAAAAACTTCGTCCGTGTGGAATTCAGTTTTTCACAAATCCCGCGGGAACCATGGATTTTTCCGAGATGAAAAGTAGCCTATGTGTTAATCCAGAGTGAAATCTATTACCATTCCAAATTTCAGCGAAATCGCTTCAGTAACCGCAGCGTTATGGAGGAACAAACATACACACAAACTTTCGCCTTTATAATATTGTGATTTCAGCTCAAAGATGAGGTGAGATTTGTGCCACAATTATGCACAGAATGTGCACAGAGGCTTACAAACTGTGCCAAATTCAGAGACAAGAGCTTGAGGGCTTACCACTTGCTGGCACAGTTGGGAGAGAGGAGTGAAATGGTAAGAGATATCTATCGTCATCAACCGATATTCGGCTTACTGCTGAGCTCGAGTCTCCTCTCAGAATGAGAGGGGTTAGGCCAATAGTCCACCACGCTGGCCCAATGCGGATTGGCAGACTTCACACACGCAGAGAATTAAGAAAATTCTCTGGTATGCAGGTTTCCTCACGATGTTTTCCTTCACCGATTGAGACACGTGATATTTAATTTCTTAAAATGCAAACAACCGAAAAGTTGGAGGTGCATGCCCCGGACCGGATTCGAACCCACACCCTCCGGAATCGGAGGCAGAGGTCATATCCACTGGGCTATCACTGCGCTCCTAAGCTGCGCTAAGATAATCTATTGATAGACAAAATGTTAACCAATAGCGATGCAACCGAAAATACTGCTATCTCTTTCATTGCGTTGAATGATGAAAGGGATGAAAGAGTTTTTTTTTTAATTTGACAGCTACAGTTAGTACACAGTACATGTTATAAAAATGAAATCTATTTATAACAAAAAAATTGAACCGACTTCAAAATCACAAAAATAAACTAAAAAGCGAAATATAACATCGTATGTGTTACCTTCTGATCACTTTGAAGGCGGTGGCGAGCCAGTGACGTATTAGTTGGCGCAATTTTTTTTTTTTTAAATATTTATCACATCGTTTTTTTTTCAATATGACCAATATTCCCATTCCCCTCCGACTAGTCGGGAAAGACTGTATTATACTAATAGCATTAACAACTGAGTCTTAGGGCCATAAATCATTTCTCTATATCTATCTCGCTTGCACTTATGGGTCTTATGGAGCCGTCTAGTGAAGGGTGTAACAATGAAAGACATATTATCGATAAGTAAAGTTTATTATCGTATCTTGTTCACAAAATTAAAAAAATTAACAATATTTGATTTAATATAATACATATTTCATATTATATAATTATTAACTAAATAAAATTAATCTTCATCTGAGTCTTCATCATCAGAATCTTCGTCTTCTGCCAAATTTATTATATATTAGTATCCATAGTGCGCAACGAGTAACACATGAATGTATTTATTTAATTGCAGTAAACACATTTATAGCAAAAAAAATACGCAATGCAATTACATTAGAAACCGACCAATCAGAATCGTCCAAATCATTATTGACTCATCATTAGCACGTGCGCAGGTAGCCGTTTATCGATAATTAGGGTGCGCAGGTAGGCGCGCTGCACATTCCTATCTTTTTTGACTTTTATGACCGGACGACTCAGATGATAATGCGCATACTATAGGAGTGGGTACGACAATAGACCTACGGGGCGAGGATCGAACCACAACCCCTCGGTGATTGCAACCGCTCTAACTGTTTGAGCTATTGAGGCGATAAATATAGATAACTAGTAGACGCCACGTGGTTTCACCCGCGTAGTTCCCATTCCCGTAGGAAAACGGGGATAAAATATAGCCTATAGCCTTCCTCGATAAATGGGCTATCTAACACTGAAAGAATTTTTTTAATCGGATCAGTAGTTCCTGAGATTAGCGCGTTCAATCAAACAAATAAACAAACAAACAAAATCTTCAGCTTTATAATATTAGTATAGATATATTTATTTATTTATTTAACTAGCGGACCCGGTCAAGCTTCGCTTTGACTAATGTGCACTTCTTTCCTTTCCCTACCCTATACTACCCTACACCTCCCCTACCCCTAACCTACCCCTACCCTGCCCCAGCCCTTTTATACGTATGTAAATTATTTATCTTGGAAAATCATAGACAACATAAAAAGACATAAAGGCATCCGTTAATCTATAGAATAAAATGTGTAAATTAAAGTTTCTATTTCCGAGAACAATTTCTAAGTTTTAGTTTATAGGTTATCGAATGCATAAATGTCTTTTATGTTGTCTATGATTTTTCCAAGATAAATAATTTACATACGTATAAAAGGGTATAGGTAGGGCAGGGGTAGGGTAGGAGTAGGTTAGGGGTAGGGTAAGAATAGGGAAGAAGTGCACATAAGTCAAAGCGAAGCTTGAGCGGGTCCGCTAGTTATCAATAAATGTCATTAGAAAGAAATTATTAATTTTAAGTAGTGGTAATATATATATTTCAGCTAACATTGCAGCAAATAAAGACAATCAACCGAAAACATAATGGGCTTATGTCAAACATCACGAAGAGAACTTTTGATCCCAATCATTATGATCTTTGTGTGATAGAAAACAATGACCATGTGCAAGAGGTATGTTATCATCATCATCATCAACCCATATTGGCCTCACTGCTGAGCTCGAGTCTCCTCTCAGAATAAAAGGGGTTAGGCCAATAGTCCACCACGCCACCCCAATGCGGATTGGCAGACTTCACACACGCAGAGAATTAAGATAATTCTCTGGTATGCAGGTTTCCTCACGATGTTTTCCTTCACCGATTGAGACACGTGATATTTAATTTTTTTATATAAGTATATTAATTACATGGTATTTAAGATCAACCATTGACCTCTTATAATAAAACTATGCACTATCATGTAAACAATTTATTTAAAAACTGGTCAATTTTGCTTTGACAGTTGTAGAATTCTTCGACGACATTTTGTCTATATTTCTCTTGACTGGTTGGATGTTAGCCTCGTAAGCTATGGAGGATCTGCCAATTATTATCTGCTATATACTGTTAAAACTGTTTTGTGATAAATAAAATCAAAAACCTAAAATTAAAGTTACCGGGGTTCCAAACGCGTCTTGGTCCAGGAAGAGCCCGACAAGGAATTTTTTAGGTTATACACTTATCAATATTTTTCTTTTTCTACAGATAGACATAAAAACTGAAGATAATGAAACAAATAATATTTTAAATGATCTAGATGATCCATTAACAGTGTTCGCTAATGATTTTACTATTAAAACGGAATTAAATGATGGGCTTATTTTCGAAAATGATGATAATATAGATTTACTTGATGATTGTGGTACTTATGTAACTGAGGACAATGACATATTACTAGATTTTGATCATCAATATCTAAATTATGAGATCAAATTAAAAAAAAGTGTTTTAAATGATGAAAACACATTAACACAACTTTCTGAAGCTGTTAAAAATGAAACTGAACTAAATGATGATGAACTGCCTTATGATGAACTACCTTATGATGATGGCATGTATGTATTTGATGATTGTGATAATTATGTTAATTTTGTCAAAAGTAACGCCGATATGGATAATTCTAGAAGTAAAGTTTTAAGAACTGAAGTTAATAAAAATGTAGTTAATAATAATAAAGTCAGTTTAAGCAATTTAACACTAGTTGTAAACAGAGATAAGAGTAACATAATAGATGGAAGTAATAAAAATGAAATTATATTTAAAAATGGATCACAATTGAATAGACATCCAACAGTCAATTCATACAAAATCAATAATCAAATTAGAACAAAAAAAGCATTTAATAATAATGTAGACAATACCAAAAATCTAAGAAACGCTGTAAAAGATAGAACTGAAAGTATTAAATCAAAAAAATGGAATTGCAGTAAAAATAAAACAATTAAAAAATATTTTGCAAATGATGCTGGTTTGAAAGATGTTAGAACAGATAGTATAGAACCAAAAAATCGGAATTGCAGTAAAAAGATAAAAGATTTTGCAAATTATGCTAATTTCAAAGATATTACAAAATTAATAAAAGAGAGATTAGAGCGTCCTGCAAAGCAAACAGGTGAGAAACTCTTTCGTAACATATGTATAAGAAACTAGTAGACCCCGCGCGGTTTCACCCGCGTGGTTCCCGTTCCCGTAAGAATACGGGGATAATATATAGCCTTCCTCGATAAATGGGCTATCTAATAATGAAAGAATTTTTCAAATCGGACTATTAGTTACTGAGATTAGCGCGTTCAATCAAACAAACAAACAAACACTTCAGCTTTATAATATTTGTTTGTTCCAGCACCATTATGTAATTTGAAAATGTTCGAAGTGACTGAGATGAGTAAGGAGGAGCAGTTAGAAGAGATTCAGAGAAGGAAAGATACTAAGAAGTATAGGATATGTCAGTACAAATGTACTATTTGTTACAAAGGCTTCGTGGACAGTGAAACTTTCAACATACACATGGACAAGCATTCCGATGTGAGTATAGGGATGATGACAGTTTTTTTAATTGTATATAAATCAAGAGTATACTAATAGTAAAGCAAATTTCTAAAAGTAACAGGGTATCTGCGATCATTACTTTCGGAGCTACAGGGATTTAAAGGGTCAGATTTGCGGCACTGCCGCGGATCCCTGAAAAACGCTCCATACAAAAAGGCACGAACTAGTGACGTCGATGGCTCGCTGATCGTTAGATTTGTATGGGCGTTCAAACAAAATTACTAATATCTTTGTTATTTGTGCGTTTATGTTTATAGTTCATATATTGAAAAATGTAAGGAAGCTAAAACTGTATGAATTTTCATATAATTACGATAAAAAAATTTATTAGTTTTTAAATTTTATAATCTTATTTATTTTGCCATCAATATCCAGTGAATCTTTTTACTTTTTATGTATAAAATAGTTAACATTGACCTTATTTACCCGAATGTATCATAAAAATCAATATATTCAAACCTAGTCATCATCTCCATTGTATATGTTATTGTTAAATCTATATCTATCTATATCTATCTATATATGTATATCTATATCGAAACTTATAATAAATCTTGCCGAATTCTATACATTTATTCGCAATTTGAGATTTTACTTTACCATTTGTAACAACAAACGTTAGCGTGGCATAGAGTACTACTAGCGCCATCTATAATCTATACTTATAATACGAATTCGGTACATTCTGTACATTCGTTCGGCAGCTATGGTGCTACAGACAGACAGACACGTCAAACTAATTACACCCTTCTTTTTGCCTTTATCACAAAAGCAAATTCCATTGTATTTTAAAGGAAATAGTATTCTGGGGCGGATATGACGTCGCTCGATCTCGTGTTGTCTCGTGCCGACGCTAGTTGGCGCGACTTGTTTCCGTAAAGAGTAGGGAGTTAGAGAGGGGTAGTGATCGGGCGGGAACAAATTGCGATATAAGGACGCTCACCATACGGTCGGCTCGTGACGTTTGAGCCGTTCACATTTCTTGTTGTGTAATTAATTATGGGTTACTTGGGATAGGCGGGAGAGTGACTTGAGTGGAAAAGGGGAGTGTTAGTTAACTGTCAAAGGTGCCTTTAACTCTACACACAACGTTCACAAGTGCGTGACTCCACTCTGCCATTCTAGGGTTTTTCGATTCGATTTGTTTGATCTAATATTTATCACGGAATTATATATTTTTGTAGCAAACTCAGAAGCGGATTAAAAAAAAGGAAAACTAATGTCGAACAAAGGTTATGATTCACAACACTTGTCAGGACAACTTAATTAACAAATCAAACTGTAACCAAAATAAGACCCTAGAATGGCAGAGAATGACCTTGAGTGAAGTCACGCACTTGTGAACGTTGTGTGTAGGGTTAAATACGCCTTTGACAGTTAACTAACACTCCCCTTTTCAATTCAAGTCACCCTCCCCGCCTATCCCATTCAACCCATAAAGAATAACACAACAAGAAATGTTGACACACTGAAGCCGACCGCCGTATATCGCAAGTCGTTCCCGCCAACCGATCGCTCCCCCTCTCTTACTCCCCACTCTTTACGGTAACAAGTCGCGCCATCTGACGTCATATCCGTCTCAGACTATTTCCAACAGTAGTAAATAAAAAAAAATGATGTTTTTTTTTGTAGAAATTTGGAAAATTGGAATGCAGCATATGTCGCATACGTACGATGGACAAAAACACTTTGGGCAAACATATGTATTCGAATCATAGATTCAGGTACAAATGCTTGAAGTGCTCTTTCGTCACCAACCAAAAGTGAGTATCATCATCAACCCATATTCGGCTCACTGCTGAGCTCGAGTCTCCTCTCAGAATGAGAGGGGTTAGGCCAATAGTCCACCACGCTGGCCCAATGCGGATTGGCAGACTTCACACACGCAGAGAATTGAGAAAATTCTCTGGTATGCAGGTTTCATTGATGTTTTCACACAGAATAAAGAATTATTCAGAATGAGTCTTTAGAAGCTGCGTAGTGAAGCCGGTGAAACCCATTAAAAACATCACGCGTCTTCTTGACATCCGCATATGCAAACTTTTTTCGTAATTTTATATTTCAAGATTAATAACAACAATTACTTAAATAAATAATCAATAAAAAAATACTCCATTTTATATTTTTTAGTTATTGTGAACAGTTTTTAAAATATTCAAAACATAAGACGCCATTTTTCTTGAATAATATTGAAAACAACTAATGCGACGCTTCGCGTCGTACTGACTCGAGAATGTATTGGTTTCTGAATTAGTATTTGGAATGTCTACATCCCTGCCGAATAGGGATGATGACAGTTTTTTAAATTGTATATAAATTAAGAGTATGCTAATAGTAAAGCAATTTTGTAAAAGTAACAGGGTATCTGCGATCATTACTTTCGGAGCTACAGGAATTTTAGGGATTGGTATGGGGCATACAAAATGGCACGAGTTAGTGACGTCGTTGGCTCGCTGATCGTTAGATTTGTATGGGCGTTCAAACAAAATTACTAATATCTTTGTTATTTCTGCGTTTATGTTTATAGTTCAGATATTAAAAAATGACACATTTAATGTAAGGAAGCTAAAACTGTATGAGTTTTCATCTAATTACGATAAAAGATTTTTATTAGATTTTGAAATCTTATAATCTCATTTATTTTGCAAATATCAAGACAATCTTTGCTTTTTATGTGTAAATTAGTTAACATTGACCTTATTTAGCCGAAAGTGCCATAAAAATCAATATATTCAAACTTAGTCATCATCCCCATTGTCATGTCATACTTGCTCTATGGACGCCATCTTGATTCATCTCAAAAACTTGGGTTTTAATTTTGTTTATTTCTTTTTATTTAGTTACATTTATTCAATTTGATAAATTTTAATAAGATCCTTGTATTTTTTAAATTTTAATGATACGGGGTACAAGATCTGAAATGGACCATCTCCTTTTGGCCCTCTTTATTTGAGCCATGTAAAAAAAATCTGCTTTAAATAAATAGTTGTTTTTTAATCTGTGAGTTTTGTGTAATCAAAGACATTGTTTCAGGAACACAGCTCTGACCCACGAGCTTTGGCACGATGGCAAGCAGTACAAATGTCCACATTGCGGGAAAATCTTCCAGTAAGTAAGCTTAGTACAGGATCTGTGTGCCTAGTGGCAGTTTTCAATGTATTCATACTGTGACTATGTTTTCAATGTATTCATACTGTGACTATGTTTTCAATGTATTCACACTGTGACTATGTTTTCAATGTATTCATACTGTGACTATGTTTTCAATGTATTCATACTGTGACTATGTTTTCAATGTATTCATACTGTGACTATGTTTTCAATGTATTCATACTGTGACTATGTTTTCAATGTATTCATACTGTGACTATGTTTTCAATGTATTCATACTGTGACTATGTTTTCAATGTATTCATACTGTGACTATGTTTTCAATGTATTCATACTGTGACTATGTTTTCAATGTATTCATACTGTGACTATGTTTTCAATGTATTCATACTCTGACTATGTTTTCAATGTATGCATACTGTGACTATCGCGTAACCGTCACATTGACCTCTTACTATTTATTTACTAGCGGACACCCGCGATTTCGTTCGCGTGGAATTTAGTTTTTCACAAATCCTTCGGGAACCATGGATTTTTCCGGAATAAAAAGTAGTCTATGTGTTAATCCAGAGTAAAATCTATTTCCATTCTAAATTTCAGCCAAATCGCTTCAGTAGTAGCGGCGTTAAAGAGTAACAAACATCCAAACATCCATACAAACTTTCGCGTTTATAATGTTAGTAGGAAGTAGGATGATGATGACCAGATGGCGCTGTCTCAATTCCTTAGAAATTCGCGTTTACGGTTACGCGATCGTCACAGTATGATAACATTGAAAACTACCACAAAGCACACAGCTAAGCTCATTTTAACGATGACATTTTCATACTAATAAATACGATATTCTTGTTACAAACTATAGAAAGCTGACGACTTTTAAGAACCACGTACGCGTAAAGCACCCTTCAGACCACGTGTGCCACCAGTGCGGGTTCTCATTTGTCGGTGAGCGCGGCCTGTCCCTTCACATGAGCAGGATGCACCGCGCGGCCGATACTGAGGTCAGTACTTTGAGAACCACGAACGCATAAAGCACCCTTCAGACCACGTGTGCCACCAGTGCGGGTTCTCATTTGTCGGTGAGCGCGGCCTGTCCCTTCACATGAGCAGGATGCACCGCGCGGCCGATACTGAGGTCAGTACTTTGAGAACCACGAACGCATAAAGCACCCTTCAGACCACGTGTGCCACCAGTGCGGGTTCTCATTTGTCGATGAACGGGGGCTGTCCCTTCACATGAGCAGGATGCACCGCGCGGCCGATACAGAGGTCAGTACTTTAAGAACCACGAACGCTTTAAGCACCCTTCAGACCACGTGTGCCACCAGTGCGGGTTCTCATTTGTCGGTGAGCGCGGCCTGTCCCTTCACATGAGCAGGATGCACCGCGCGGCCGATGCAGAGGTCAGTACTTTGAGAACCACGAACGCGTAAAGCACCCTTCAGACCACGTGTGCCACCAGTGCGGGTTCTCATTTGTCGGTGAGCGCGGCCTGTCCCTTCACATGAGCAGGATGCACCGCGCGGCCGATACTGAGGTCAGTACTTTAAGAACCACGAACGCGTAAAGCACCCTTCAGACCACGTGTGCCACCAGTGCGGGTTCTCATTTGTCGGTGAGCGCGGCCTGTCCCTTCACATGAGCAGGATGCACCGCGCGGCCGATACTGAGGTCAGTACTTTGAGAACCACGAACGCATAAAGCACCCTTCAGACCACGTGTGCCACCAGTGCGGGTTCTCATTTGTCGATGAACGGGGGCTGTCCCTTCACATGAGCAGGATGCACCGCGCGGCCGATACAGAGGTCAGTACTTTAAGAACCACGAACGCTTTAAGCACCCTTCAGACCACGTGTGCCACCAGTGCGGGTTCTCATTTGTCGGTGAGCGCGGCCTGTCCCTTCACATGAGCAGGATGCACCGCGCGGCCGATGCAGAGGTCAGTACTTTGAGAACCACGAACGCGTAAAGCACCCTTCAGACCACGTGTGCCACCAGTGCGGGTTCTCATTTGTTACTGAGGTCAGTACTTTTATTCATCATCATCATCATTATCAACCCATATTCGGCTCACTGCACGAGTCTCGTCTCACAATGAGGGGGAGAGGAGAGGGATTAGGCCATTAGTCCACCACGCTAACCCAATGCGGATTGGCAGACTTCACACACGCAGAGAATTAAGAAAATTCTCAGGTATGCAGGTTTCCTCACGATGTTTTCCTTCACCGTTTGAGACACGTGATATTTAATTTTTAAAATGCACACAACTGAAAAGTTGGAGGTGCATGCCCCGGACCGGATTCGAACCCACACCCTCCGGAATCGGAGGCAGATGCATATCCACTGCCCAGTGGATATCACGGCTATCACATTTATAATATAAGTATGGATATCGATGATCACCGGCTGCACGCATGAAAAGATTACCATTCCATCTGAGTAGGGTGAAATTAATTTAATAGTTACTAACTAATTTTCGTATTCCTGACAGCAAATTCTTTAATTTGATACCCATATCATGGGGGTGGATTTCCAACAGCCATTCCGCCATCTTGAGGAGGCCGCCATATTGGATTTGTAATGACGTTTCTTAGCTAGTGTAAGGACCCTCGTCCTTACTATAAGAGAAGCTAAACACTGACTCATCTCTACACTGGTAAGGCAGGCAGACCGCTCACGACCACTCAGGTCGAAAGCCGGTGACAGACTGACTCATTGCCCCCACTACCAATGTACATGAGATAGTGTATGTAGTATTGTAGTATCTATTTAATTTTTAATTAAAAAAATTAAAAATTCTATTTACACAAACACTACAGCATAGTCATCAGAATTCAGAGCGTGTGCAAAATTTCATGCTATTCGAACTCCGAATCAAATTAAGACTCCAAGATTCTCTTACATACACAGTTAGTTACAGGTGGAGCTAATAAAAGTATGATTGTAAAAATGTCGTGAGACCTAATTATATAAATGGAATAAAATTATGTTACAATTATTATTTTAAAAGATAACAGAAATCTATGAAATAGCTGGGTTTTTAAAATCATTTACAGTTTTACCTTCTATAATAGGGTAGTTGACTCATATCAAATTATATGACTCATATCATAATATAAACAATATTAATTTCGTGTTATACCGAAATATATCGATATTAATTAATAAAAGTTAAGGATTTATAAAACTGTATACAAATAGCGCAATCCGGAGAAAACTGGAACAATTTTGAGGAGGCCTTTACCCGCAGAGGGGTTCCTACAGAATAGTTGCAATATAAAAAACTTAAAAGCACTTAAATATTAAACAATAATCATCTACTTTTTGATACTAACACAATTAAGCTAAACTCAACTTAACCAAACCTTGTAAACTAGTACTTCTGTAAGAAATAAATGGCTTTATTATTTTTTTTATTTCATTTATTTATTTATAAAACTTCATTTAAAAATAATGTTTTTCAAATTTTTCAAACGTCAATAATGCTGTCGTCCATTTTGTGACGTCACAATGTTACTTTATGTACTGAGCGCCAAACTAATTGTTAACTAATAACCAATGGTGGTATTTGATATGAGGGTAGATGTATATGATATGAGGGTAGATGTATATGATATGAGGGTAGATGTATATTGCAGTCGCTGGACGGGCCGCAGTGCGAGGAGTGCAACATTCGCTTCGCGTCCTCCGCCGCGTATGAGCAGCACATGAAGGTGTCTCCCAAACACGCGCCAGCCGAGTGAGTCAATAATTCATTTGCAGACCTGATACTCATCATCATCATCATCATATCAGCCGATGGACGTCCACTGCAGGACCTAGGCTTTTTGTAGGGACTTCCAAACATCACGGTCCTGAGCCGCTTGTATCCAGCGAAAGTCAGCGAATGTCAATAATATATTTAAGGTTATTGATAAGTGACAGTAATACGAAATTTAAAAAGAAAATTACAAACTAATTTTTATCACTTTACTCGGTTTTATAACATCACATTAATGTTAGTTTCTCCATTTTTAGTTTTTGAAATATTATTTTTATTTCTGTGTGTTCTAAAAAAAAATTATTCTAAGTCTCTTTTCCTTTTCTGTTATTTGTGTTTTTCCTTGGTTTTGTTATTTCTTTAATTTGTTAAATTATTAATAGTTAAAATAAGCACGTTGTGACTACCTATAAGTAGATTTACAATTATACCTCTATTAATTTAGTTCTCGTTAATATGTGTATTTGTATTTAATTGTAATCTGTTGGTGTCCAAATAAAAAAATAACAAAATAAAAAAAATGTCTGCGATCGCCTGGTGGGGAGTCGACCAACACTGCACTTACTAGTGCGGGGTCGCCATTCCAGCACTTTGGGACCCCAACGTCCATCGGCTCTTCGAACTATGTGCCCCGCCCATTGCCACTTCAGCTTCGCAACTCGTTGAGCTATTTCGGTGACTTTGGTTCTTCGGATCCCCTCATTTCTGATTCCATCACGCAAAGATACTCCGAGCATAGCTCGTTCCATAGACCCGCTGTGTGACTCTGAGCCTTCTTATGAGGCCCATAGTTAATCGACGATTATCATTCATCGTAAAATCAGAATTACGAGTAGAAACAACCATTATCCGTCAGTTTATCTATACTTCTATACTAATATAATAAAGCTGAAGAGTTTGTTTGTTTGTTTGTTTGATTGAACGCGCTAATCTCAGGAACTACTGGTCTGATTTGAAAAATTCTTTAAGTGTTAGATAGCCCATTTATCGAGGAAGGCTATAGGCTATATTTTATCCCCGCATTCCTAAGGGAACAAGAACCGCGCGGGTGAAACCGCGCGCGGTCAGCTAGTTTAATTATAAAAACTGATATGATAGTATAGTTATGTATTTGCAGGAAGCTGAAACGGAACTGTCCGCAGAGGAAATTTTACATTGAAACTATCAAGCAAAGGACCCCGAAGGTGGTCGACTGCGAACAGGTGCGTTAACGAGGTTACCGATGTCTGACGTCACCCGGACGTAGACTTTTTAGTTCAGGATCTCGAGGAACGGCCTTCTAAGCCGAGGTCCGAGTCTCAGAGGAGACGCCCTTAGAGAGTCATTCCGCCCATCTACTCTGCTTCTGCCTTCGGGCCCCATCAGGCGATGCTTCTGCGCTCACCTCTGAAAGTGATGATCGCAGATGGGTATCTGCTATATATTTTACTTTTACAAAATTGATCTTTTTTTTTTATTCTTTACAAGTTAGCCCTTTACAACAATCTCACCTGATGGTGAGTTATGATGCAGTCTAAGATGGAAGCGGGCTAACTTGTTAGGAGAAGGATGAAAATCCACACCCCTTTTCGGTTTCTACACGACATCGTACCGGAACGCTAAATCGCTTGGCGGTACGTCTTTGCCGGTAGGGTGGTAACTAGCCACGGCCGAAGCCTCCCACCAGCCAGACCTGGACAAATTAAGAAAATCTCAATCTGCCCAGCCGGGGATCGAACCCAGGACCTCCGTTTTGTAAATCCACCGCGCATACCACTGCGCCACGGAGGCCGTCGAAATTATTATTATTAGCATACTCTTGATTTATATGCAATTTAAATAACTGCCATCATCACTATCATCTTGGTATGCACATCTCGTGTCTTATTTCAGTGCGGCATGCAGCTGGTCGGCGCTCGCAACTACGTATGGCACTTTCGGAAGCATCACCCGGGCAAGAACCGCACCAAATACACCTCCGTCAACGTATTGAAGATGAGACACATGTGCGAGCTGTGCGGGAAGATGATGCCGGTGAGATACATAAATTTTCCAGTGTTGAATCCCTCGCTACGGACAGGATTCTATTTTGAATCCCTCGCTTCGTTCGTGCATTATCAGCGGCATACTTTGTTTTGCACTACATGTACCATCCAGACAACATGTGCAGTGTTGAATCCCTCGCTACGGTCCGAATTCTTTCGCTCATGATTCCGTTAACGCCAATAGGACGAGCGTAGTATGCGAGCAGTCCTGGAAGGTGTTGCCGGTATTTTCTAGGATTCATTTCTGGTGTTAAATCCTTTGCTACGAGTAAAATTATATTTGAATCCTCTGCTTCTTTGGCGGTGGTAATAGACATGACATTTATGTACCAATCCCGTATGCAAGTTCTAATATCTCTTTCAACTGTATCTTCAACATCCTTTATTTGCGTCTTTATGCCGTTGAATTTATCACTACATACAGTGTCTCTTTTAACCTTTCGCTTTTCTCCTGATTAAATCTTGGCATCTGTGATTTGGTATTCATTTTGCAGTTTTTTGAGTGGCAAAATAGATCTATTTCTAAAATATTTTTATTAATATGCAGAGTCCCCGCTACCACTCGCCGTGCCACGTGCATAAGGAAAAATTGTTTAAATGCGACGTGTGCGACAAGAGATTTGACAACAAATACACCTTAGTCAAACATACAGAGATACACAGCGAGTCGCGACCGCGCCACGAGTGCACCGTCTGCGGGAAGAATATGTCCTTGGCGTGCAACTTGCGGAGACACATGCTTGTGAGTATAGAAAGAAAGAAAATATGTTTATTCAGTTTTAGTGTCACAAACAGTACATCCTATCTTAGATATTACATGACTGTCTGTGACACCAAACAGAAAAGGTTTACAGCTCAGCGTTAGCCGTTCATCGCAAAAAAAGCAATGCTCGGCGCTGATTTTCAGCTGATCAAACGCTCAGCACATCATTATCAGCTGATGGACGTCCACTGCTGGACATAGGTCTCTTGCATGGACTTCCAAACACAAACGGTCTTGAGCCACCAACATCCAGCGGCTCCCTGCAACCCGTTTGATGTCCTCGCTCCATCTAGTGGGGATTTTTTTTTTCTTTTTTTTTATTCTTTACAAGTTGGCCCTTGACTACAATCTCACCTGATGGTAAGTGATGATGCAGTCTAAGATGGAAGCGGGCTAACTTGTTAGGAGGAGGATGAAAATCCACACCTCTTTTCGGTTTCTACACGACATCGTATCGGAACACTAAATCGCTTGGCGGTACGTCTTTGTCGGTAGGGTGGAATTAGCCACGGCCGAAGCCTCCCACCAGCCAGACCTGGACCAATTAAGAAAATCTCAATCGGCCCAGCCAGGGGATCGAACTCGGGACCTCCGTTTTGT
This sequence comes from Bicyclus anynana, assembly GCF_947172395.1. NCBI lineage: Eukaryota > Metazoa > Arthropoda > Insecta > Lepidoptera > Nymphalidae > Bicyclus > Bicyclus anynana. The sequence goes on from NC_069109.1 coordinate 1,370,898, forward strand.
AAATCCACCGCGCATACCACTGCGCCACGGAGGCCGTCGAAACCATCACCAACCGATCGACCAACAGTGCGCACCAACCAACCGGTGCGGGGTCGCCATTCCAGAAGGTCTACTTTGGAACCCCAACGTCCATCGGCTCTTCGAACTTTATAGCCCGCTCATTGCCACTTCAGCTTCGTGACTCGCTGAGCTATGTCAGTGACTTTGGTTCGTCTGCGGATCTCCTGATTTCCGATTCGATCACGCAGAGAAATCCCAAGCATAGATCGCTCCATCGCCCGCTCTTGACTTGAGCCTTATAAAACACGTTATCAACATAACACCAGAGATAGATAAGATACTTTAAAAACTTTACTGGCCTAATATTAATATCTAGATAAGTTTAATATTAACACGTTCGCTGCGGCACAAGGTCAATTGACCACGTACGTCTAGCTTCTTCAAGAGTTACGAGGTCGATGGACCCCGTACCGCACCACATCGTTTTTGTATCAGGTCAAAAAACCTCGTGCCGCAGCGAACGTTTTAAGTAAAAGTTTTCCTTAATTAATAAATAGATGTAGTGTTTGTGTATATATACGCCGGTAGTGGGAGAAAGCGGGCAGTCTGTCTCTGGCATCGAGAGAAGGCGGACGTGTGCCGCTGGCTATTATAGTGTATAATAGTGTAGTGCTGAGACAGGAAATTACTGCTATAACAGTAAGGAAAATGGACCTTACAAGTAGCGACATAGGAGATGATCCTCGTCGCCACTTGGACGTGTATCAGTTCACTGACTTTCGTTTAAACGGCGTTTACATAACCCAGGGTTATGTAAACGAAAGTCAGTAAACTGGTACTTATAACGCATTCGTTTAATTCCACAGTCCCACAAAGACACGAGAATATACTACAAGTGCTATATTTGTGACAAAAGCTTCACCACTACTCAGGGGAGGGACGAGCATGTGATGCATATCCACAATAACGTGCCGCGTCCGAAGAGGGTCCGCGCTCCGAGATCCAGACCCAAGACACAGACACGTGTCAAAGACAAACTGCGTACAAGAGAATCAGAAGAGTCGTAAGATTTAGTAAGATTGTAAATAGGTTAATAAAAGGGTATTTTTTGCATTTCTGAAATAATATTTTATTGTCTCCCTCAATTACCCCTAGCTTTGATAACCACCCGATTTTCATAAGGGCTGTGGTGAATAGGAAATTTGGACTTAACCGCGTTTAACTTATTACCCGAATGCAAGAAGGGTTATGTTTTTCGCGCGTATTTTGTATGTATGTATGTCATATTCTTTATTACCTCATATCTTCTGAACCACTGAACGGATTTACGTAATTAGGATATCGTTAGATTTGTCTCAATAACCCAAGTGTTCTTAGATAAGTGAAACTAAAAAAAAAATAACAAGACAACTGTTTTCTAATTGCTTTTTACACTTCTGGACTGAGCTTGTTTTTTTTCTTTTCAGTTTTTTTTATACTTTGTGCAGTCGGGTTTTTTTATTTGTTTAATTAATTTTTTAAACAGTTGATTAGTTTTAAACGAAAATCAGTGAACTCGAACATAATTATATCTAGCCGATGCGGATTATTGTATGTACCTTTGTAGTAATTTGTCTATATTACTGTGAAAATTTTACTGGCCTAATGTTAATATCTAGATAAGAATGTTTAGTAAAATGTACAGCTGTTCGTTTTCCTTAATAAATAAATAAAAAAAAAAATCATTTGACGGGCCGGTTACGTAAACGACGGTTAAACGAAAGTCAGTGAACTGCAGGGTTATTATGTAACTCGGTGTACCATTCAAGTAATCAGTCACTACGTCGTTTTTCATCGTATTTTCGTTTTTGCAATCATCTAACATCATCATTTTACATAAAGTAACATTACTTTGTTGTGTTCAAAACTGTTTAGGAACTGGATTGAAAAAGAAATAAAACCTCTTATATTTTTAATAACATTCTTTTATTTAACTGTCAATAACTTTAAGTATTAATAACTAAATTAAAATATAAATAGAAGAACTATGTTTTTAAAATACAATAAGTACAATATATTATTTTTATTATTTACAAATTAGCCCTTGACTAAAATCTCACCCAATGGTAAGTGATGATGTGTAAGATGAAAGCTGGATAACATGTTAGGAGGAGGGTGAAAATCCACACCTCTTTCGCTTTCTACACGACATCGTACCGGAACGCTAAATCTCTTGGCGGTACGTCTTTGTCGGTAGGTACTAGCTACGGCCGAAGCCTCCCACCAGCCAGACCTGGACCAATTAAGGAAACCTCAATCTGCCCAGCCGGGGATCGAACCCAGGACTTTCGTCTTGTAAATCCACCGCGCCACGGAGGCCGTCAAAATAATTAATATACATAACCATCACTATGGTCTCTCAAATTGGGACGATCTATGGTGTCTTCGATACGGATGCATAACCCATTATGGTGTCTCGGAGACGGAAGCGTTTATCTGCTTCGTGTGCCGCACTAGCCACTTGGACGAGACGGGTCCAGTCTGCGTCGGACGCACTATGGTGTCGTAGAAATGGACGCACTATGTACACTCTGAGACGGAAGCACTATGTTCTGACATTACAGTGTCTCAGAAACGGACGCATTTATCTGCTTGGTGTGCCGCACTAGCCGCTTGCAGGCGGCGGACGCACTATGATGTCAGTGAAGCGGACGCACTATGTTCACAGCGCGGCGGACGCACTATGGTGTCTCGGAGACGGCCGCGTTGATAAGCCTGGTGTGCCGCACTAGCCGCTTGCAGGCGGCGGGCGCACTATGACGTCAGTGAAGCGGACGCACTATGTTCACTGCGCGGCGGACGCACTACGGTGTCTCGGAGACGGCCGCGTTGATCAGCCTGGTGTGCCGCACTAGCCGCTTGCAGGCGGCGGGCGCACTGTGATGTCAGTAAAGCGGACGCACTATGATCACTGCGCGGCGGACGCACTACGGTGTCTCGGAGACGGCCGCGTTGATCAGCCTGGTGTGCCGCACTAGCCGCTTGCAGGCGGCGGGCGCACTGTGATGTCAGTAAAGCGGACGCACTATGTTCACTGCGCGGCGGACGCACTACGGTGTCTCGGAGACGGCCGCGTTGATCAGCCTGGTGTGCCGCACTAGCCGCTTGCAGGCGGCGGACGCACTATGATGTCAGTGAAGCGGACGCACTATGATGTCAGTGAAGCGGACGCACTATGTTCACAGCGCGGCGGACGCACTACGGTGTCTCGGAGACGGCCGCGTTGATCAGCCTGGTGTGCCGCACTAGCCGCTTGCAGGCGGCGGACGCACTATGATGTCAGTGAAGCGGACGCACTATGATGTCAGTGAAGCGGACGCACTATGTTCACAGCGCGGCGGACGCACTACGGTGTGTCGGAGACGGCCGCGTTGATCAGCCTGGTGTGCCGCACTAGCCGCTTGCAGGCGGCGGGCGCGGCGCGCGGCGGACGCACTCGCTTGGGCCACGGCAGCCCCTCGTGCACGTGCTGTATGTGCTGGAGCTTGGACTTGGCGGTCGTGAGCATCTTCCCGCAAACTTCGCATTTGTACAGCTGCGGTGCGGTGCTGTGGTGAGACTGTGGAACAAATTAAACGTTTTTTAGTAACAAGACTTAGTGTGGGTCCGTGTGAGACTGTGTGTGGGTGTATCTAAGCTTTAGTGTGGGTGTTCGCGAGACAGTGGACGTGTCTGTGACTTAGAGTGTGTGTGTGAGCTTGTGTAGCTGTGTCTAAGATTTAGTGTAAGTGTGCGAGAGACCGTAGATGTGTCTGTGAGTTAGAGCAGTGCGTGTGAGACTGCTGGCTGAGTTGCGGTAGTTTATAAAATGTTCCCGTGGCTCAGTCATCAGGCGGCGAGTGGGAACACCGTGGGGTTATAGTCGGTTGAAGTCAGACATAACCTTCTTGCCTCACCGTGGCGAGAAGGTATCCATGAGGATTTCCCCACGTTAAAAAAAAAATAAATAAATAAAGGTGCGTGTGAGACTGTATGGGTGTGTCTAAGATTTAGTGTGGGTGTACGCGAGAGTGTAGATGTGTCTGTGACTTAAAAGTGGGTGCGTGTGAGACTGTGTGTGGGTGTATCTACGATTTAGTGTGGGTGTTCGTTAGACCGTGGATGTTGCTGCGTATGAGACTGTGTGGGTGCTCGCGAGACCGAATATGTCTAAAGCTGTGTGTGAGACTAAGTGGGTGTGGGTGTCTCCGAGACCCAGTGCACCGTACCAGCATGTGCCGCCACGTGTTCTGCTTGTGCGCGAACTCCTGCCCGCACTGCACGCACTGGTAGCGCGGGCGCGTCTCCAGGTGCAGGTGGCGGTGGCGCGTCAGGTTCACCCTGAACGCGAACCGCTTCTGGCAAATGTTGCACTTGTACGGCTTGATGCCGGAGTGCGAGCCCACGTGGTCTTTCAGCTCGTGTTCGTTCTGTAGGCAAAAGGAACAATTTTACGTGTGCTTTAAGTATTTATCACTTACTTACGTATTTATCGAGTATTAATCACTAACGCGGCTAGCAGCATGACGGTATCCACGCTGCCTAACAACCAACTGAGTCCAACAAATACTTCTCATTCATACCATGATTTTACCCATAACCCAGGAACTCGTACCACTTCCCTGCTTGTTCTGTCAATTATGAAAATGAAAAAACGAAGCCTCGAATATTTATCACTTATATACGTAAGTTAATCACTAGCGCGACTAGCAGCATGACGGTGGTCACGCTGCCTAACAAACAACTGAGTCCAACAAATACCCTCTCATTTATACCATCATATTACCCATAATCCAGGAACTCGTAACACTTCTCTGCTTGTTCTGTCAATTATAAAAACGAAAAAACTAAGCCTAGAGTATTTATCACTTCCTTACGTATTTATCGAGTATTAATCACTAACGCGACTAGCAGCATGACGGTATCCACGCTGCCTAACAAACAAGTGAGTCCATTTCATGAAATACCCTCTTATTTATACCATCACAACAATGAAAAAACTAAGTAAATATGTTTGTGTCACCTTGAACGCTTTCCCGCAATGTTCACAAATGGCAGGCGAGCGTGGGGCGGAGCCCTGCTTGCAGTTGGCGCAGTCCCCTGCTGTGACGCACTTCTTGGTGCGCCTCGAGTATTTATCACTTACGTATTTAGTGCGTATTAATCACTAGCGCGACTAGCAGCATGACGGTGTCCACGCTGCCTAACAAACAACTGAGTCCATTTCATGAAATACCCTCTTATTTATACCATCACAATAGTGAAAAAACTAAGTAAATATGTTTGTGTCACCTTGAACGCTTTCCCGCAATGTTCACAAATGGCAGGCGAGCGTGGGGCGGAGCCCTGCTTGCAGTTGGCGCAGTCCCCTGCTGTGACGCACTTCTTGGTGTGCTTCGAGTATTTATCACTTACTTACGTATTTATCGAGTATTAATCACTAGCGCGACTAGCAGCATGACGGTGTCCACGCTGCCTAACCAACAACTGAGTCCATAAAATACCCTCTCATTTATACCATCATATTACCCATAATCCAGGAACTTGTAACACTTCCCTGCTTGTTCTGTCAATTATGAAAATGAAAAAACGAAGCCTCGAATATTTATCACTTACATACGTAAGTTAATCACTAGCGCGACTAGCAGCATGACGGTGGTCACGCTGCCTAACAAACAACTGAGTCCAACAAATACCCTCTCATTTATACCATCATATTACCCATAATCCAGGAACTCGTAACACTTCCCTGCTTGTTCTGTCAATTATAAAAATGAAAAAACTAAGCCTAGAGTATTTATCACTTCCTTACGTATTTATCGAGTATTAATCACTAACGCGACTAGCAGCATGACGGTATCCACGCTGCCTAACAAACAACTGAGTCGATTTCATGAAATACCCTCTTATTTATACCATCACAATAATGGAAATACCAAGTAAATATGTTTGTGTCACCTTGAAAGCTTTCCCACAATGTTCGCAAATGGCAGGCGAGCGTGGGGCGGAGCCCTGCCTGCAGTTGGCGCAGTCCCCTGCTGTGACGCACTTCTTGGTGTGCTTCGAGTACTCGCGGACAGTTGACAGACTGACGCCGCACTGCAAATATTATGTTTATTTAATCGACTTGAAAAAAAAAGGGAGAAGGTTCTCAATTCCACGTGTAAGTTCTCATAACTTAGTCATTTCTCAACCTACTTTGAAAGTTGTTTTTTCGTTTGAATCTTTATACTCCCAGATTGATTCCATTTAATTTTCATGACAATCGGTTTCGGACAGTTCATACACACACTAAAAAAAAATTTAAATCTTTTAACAAAAAATTTAAACGACTTCAAAGATGCATTACTCTAAAAAACGAAAAATATTAAAAGAAAGGACATAAGAGGTACGATGTTGTATTGAAGTCGTTTAAATTTTTCTTTAAAAAGTTTTTTTATCGACTAAAATCTATTTCTCTACTTCCATTTTTTGTAATCTACCAATACTACTAATCAATAAAAAACCTCAGACCATATTACAAACCCACAACAATCCAAGTTGGCCCAATGCGGATTGGCAGACATGGTAAAGGAAAACAGAAACCTGCATACCAGAGAATTTTCTCAATTCTCTGCGTGTGTGAAGTCTGCCAATCCGCATTAGACCAGCGTGGTGGGCTATTGGCCTAACCCCACTCATTCTTAGAGGAGACACGAGCTCAGCAGTGAGCCGAATATGGGTTAATAACGGACGACGAGTTCACCAAGCACTTTCGAAACGTCAGATATAATCTATACTAGTATTATGAAGCTGCAGAGTTTCTTTATTATAATGTATATTCTGGTCTATGAAGATTATTAAACAGTATTTTAGAAAAACGAACATTTTCATTTGAAATTGAAACCATTCTATCAGTATTTTCTTATGACGTTATCACGTTCAACTAAGGCCAAACCCTTCTCATTCAGAGAGGAGACTCGTGCTAGCCGAATATGGGTTGATTATGACTTCGTCGTCATCAACCCATATTCGGCTCACTGCTGAGCTCAAGTCTCCTCTAAGAATGAGAGTGGTTAGGCCAGTAGTCCACCACGCTGGCCCAATGCGGATTGGCAGACTTCACACACGCAGAGAATTAAGATAATTCTCTGGTATGCAGGTTTCCTCGCGATGTTTTCCTTCACCGTTTGAGACACGTGATATTTAATTTCTTAAAATGCACACAACTGAAAAGTTGGTGGTGCATGCCCCGATCCGGATTCGAACCCACACCCTCCGGAATGGGAGGCAGAGGTCATATCCACTGGGCTATCACGGCATGATTATGACTTACATGTTCACAATCCAGGGCGCCGTATCCCCGGGGGCGTCTGATAGCCCTCATCTGCGAGACCTTGATGAGTCGCACTGCATCCGCGTCGCCATGTTTGGGCGACACGCTCATGTGACGTGCGTACGCGGCGGCGGTCTCGAAGCGAATGTCGCACTCCCCGCACGTCGGACCGTTCAGCTTCTGGAAAATGTACAACTACCCTCAGATATTTTTGACGTGACAACGTCTTGTAATTCGATGGAGCCGGATGCACATCGAAAAAAGATGACGTCACGCGTCGTTCCCTCGCTCTAGGGTTGCCAACTTTTTTACACAAGCAATAAAGTATATTCTTGATCTATGAAGATTATCAAACAGTAGTTTAGAAAAACGAACATTTTCGACGATTTTTCAACTTTTTTCGATTTTTCAACGAACAACTTGCGCCTCCGTGGCGCAGTGGTATGCGCGGTGGATTTACAAAACGGAGGACCTGGGTTCGATCCCCGGCTGGGCAGATTGAGATTTTCTTAATTGGTCCAGGTCTGGCTGGTGGGAGGCTTCGGCCGTGGCTAGTTACCACCCTACCGGCAGACGTACCGCCACGCTATTTAGCCTTCCGGTACGATGCCGTGTAGAAACCAAAATGGGTGTGGATTTTCATCCTCCTCCTAACAAGTTAGCCCGCTTCCATCTTAGGCTGAATACCATCACTCCATCACTTACCATCAGGTGAGATTGTAATCAAGAGCAAACCCAGGACCTCTGTAAATCGACTATACCACAAAGGCCATCTGCATACTAACCTCTGCATCAACAGGTGGAGTTATTTGGTGCTTCTTCACCAGGTGCATCTTCAGGCCCTTGTCTCCGATGAAGGAGAAGCCACAGAACGGGCACACCTTGTCCTTGATGGTACGACTGCATGTGTGGTTCATGTAGGAGGTCTTCTGCCTGCAATAGCATAGAATCACAGAATAGAGAATGATACAGAATGAGTTTACAAGCAGCACAGTGAAATCAAAGATTTTATTTATTTATTTACTTACTAGCCGACGCCCGCGACTTCGTCCGCGTGAAACTCGATGTAAACTTTCAACTACCCTAATCCTACCCCTACCCTACTTCTACCTACCCCTACCCTACTTTTCTGGTTGATTTTTTTACACCTTGTGTCAGAAAAAGCCAAATATGTTACGGAACCCTATTTTTTCCAGTATAAAATTTAGCCTATGTTACTTGTGGATAATGTAGCTTTCGAATGGTGAAAGAATTTTTAAAATCGGTCCAGTAGTTTTTGAGCCTATTCATTACAATCAAACATACAAACAAAGTTTTCCTCTTTATAATATTAGTATAGATTTATTTGTAACGCCAACAATGACAGCAGAAAACATTATACAGGGTGATTCGGTCTTTAGTGCGGATATTTTTTTTCGTGGTTCTGTATCATTAATAGAATATAAATCTACAAACAGTTCGATACATTTTATGTAATTTTTTTTTTTAATTTATGTCTCTAAAATAACAAAATAATGTACATATTATTACTAAACAAGATATATTCAGCTTAAAAGTGATCTGGTGACGTTCTTTAGGTATCAAACGAAAATAAAATAAACGCACAATAGGGTGACCCTAAAATTCTGTTCAAAAGTAAATAACTTTAGCTAACGATAATTTTGTTATTTTTGAGTTAAAAAAAAAAAGAAAAAATACGTGATCATTAAATTTTGTTTATGTACAAAATATAAAAATATCCGCACAAAAAAAATTTTCTTCCTGTATATAAGTGAGTTACAAAATTCTTGAACTACTGCAGCCATCTTTTACAGGCATTCACAACACTGCAGAGTCCGGTTAAAAACTTAAAGTAAAAGATTAACCTACAATCTATACTTATAATAAATCTGTAGAGAGGTCAATTCTGTACATGAAATATATTTCCAAAATATCAGGGGGTGATTAGTGATCGATACTGATGCCAAAAATGCAATCAGTAAAATTTTTGTCTGTCTGTCTGTCTGTCTGTCTGTCTGTATGTTCTTTATAGAAACAAAAACTACTGGACGGATTTTAACGAAACTTGGTACAATTATTCTACATACTCCTGGGCAGGTTATAGTTTACTTTTGAAGTGCAGCCTTAATGAGTAGGGTAGGGGTAGGGTAGGGGTAGGGTAGGGTAGGGTAGGGGTAGGGCAGGGGTAGGGCAGGGGTAGGGTAGGGTAGGGGTAGGGTAGTGGTAGGGTAGGGGTAGGGTAGAGGTAGGGTAGGGTAGGGTAGGGGTAGTTGAAAGTTTACAACGACTTTCACGCGGATGAAGTCGCGGGCGTCCGCTAGTCTAAAATAATTTACCAAAAATTTACAATAATAATAAAATAATTAAAATGTCAAAATCAAGGTTTACAATATTAAAATTATATTATTTTCTACTAATAGATATGTTATGTGTCTTCAAAATCACCGCAGAAAGTGATCTGAATTCAGCGACTCAACTGAGGCGCACAGATGCACAATTTTGTGTCAACCTACATTATATATTTATGTATATATAGTTTTTATATGAGCCGTGATAGCCCAGTGGATATGACCTCTGCCTCCGATTCCGGAGGGTGTGCGTTCGAATCCGGTCCGGGGCATGCACCTCCAACTTTTCAGTTGTGTGCATTTTAAGAAATTAAATATCACGTGTCTCAAACGGTGAAGGAAAACATCGTGAGGAAACCTGCATATCAGAGAATTATCTTAATAGGGATGATGACAGTTTTTTAAATTGTATATAAATTAAGAGTATCCTAATAGTAAAGCAATTTTGTAAAAGTAACAGGGTATCTGCGATCATTACTTTCGGAGCTACAGGAATTTTAGGGATTGGTATGGGGCATACAAAATGGCACGAGTTAGTGACGTCGTTGGCTCGCTGATCGTTAGATTTGTATGGGCGTTCAAACAAAATTACTAATATCTTTGTTATTTGTGCGTTTATGTTTATAGTTCATTCATTGAAAAATGTCACATTCAATGGAAGGAAGCTAAAACTGTATGAATTTTCATCTAATTACGATAAAAAAAAATTAATAGATTTTTAAATTTTATAATCTTATTTATTTAGCAAATATCCACAATCTTTGCTTTTTATGTATAAATTAGTTAACATTGACCCTATTTACCCGAATGTATCGTAAAAATCAATATATTCAAACCTAGTCATCATCCCCATTAGCCACCTGTGTGCGCCTCAGTTTGGCCTTGCTGGTGACATATCTATATTATAAAATCTTTGGGTATCACTAACCTGAACTCATCGCCGCAGTGTGGACACATGTATTTCTCATCTTCTTTTTTGTATGACAGGTATGATTCACTTTTAACTGGAAAAACTAACAAAAATTTAATTCATTAATTAATTTTAACAAAGGAAATGGTCCATTTCAGATCCACTCTTGTACCCTGTATCATTAAAATTTAAAAAAAATAAAAGGATTTTATTAAAATTTATTAATTATTAAAGTGAACAAATCTTACATTAATAAAAAGAAATAAATAAAATAAAAACCCAAGTTTTTGAGTTATATCAAGATGGCGCCCATAGAGCAACTATGACATGACAATTGACAGCAAACGTCAAATCGACTACTGCATTGAAAACGTCATCTATCCGCCATTATTATCCTTATTAATGTGGCTTTTCTTGGGAAATAATGTATATTATTTTGAAAGAATCTATACTAATATTATAAAGCTGAAGAGTTTGTTTGTTTGTTTGTTTGATTGAACGTGCTAATCTCTGGAACTACTGGTTCGATTTGAAAAATTCTTTCAGTGTTAGATAGCTCATTTATCGAGGAAGGCTATAGGCTATATTATCTCTGTATTCCTACGGGAACGGGAACCACGCGGCGTCAGCTAGTTAAAGTATATTCGTAGATTTGTTTAAAAATATTAATCAAAAATCTCCTTTTATTTCCGCCAGGGTACAATGACTGAGGGCTCCATACAATTTTGGACCATCTCCTTTAACACGCATATATTAGCTTGTAACTATGTATGTAAGAAAATCTTGGAATCATAATTTGACCCACTTCCCGGTCTTCGATTAGGATGAAATTTTGCACACGCTCTGAGTTCTGATGACAATACATGACTAGCTAAGAAACGTCATTACAAATCCAATATGGCGGCCTCCCCAAGATTGCGGACTGGCTGTTTGAGACGTGGGAAGTGGGTCAAATTGAGATTCCAAGATTTTCTTGCCAATACACCGTGCTACCGGCCGCGTCTATAATCCGCCGCGACATGTATGTATCCATTACGAGAAACTCTATAGTAATATTAAAAATAAGCTGAAGCACATTCACACGCTATCGAAAAAAAAAAATTAAATTGATGAAAAAACTTCAGAACATCCTGTTTCATTCTGTTTGGAAAGAAGAGGTTAATGAACTTTAACCTAGTTTCAGAAATTTTGTTGTTTAATACCTACATACCTACTGTTTTTGATACACCTATTCGGCGGCAGTGTCTTTACTAGGGCTGTTAATAAAATATCGATATATCAAAATATCGACATTATCACTTAATAGCGATAAGTATTCATTACTAATATTTTTATGGACGATATATCGATAGTTCGATATTGAAACGTAGATATCGATACTAGATATTTTTAACAACTTTTAATTTTTTTATATCCCTCGCAAATTATTTAAACTAAAACATTATCAAACATAATCTACTTTACTTTATTTATACTTTATTACGTTTTTCAAATTTTAGTTTATTTAATTGCATTTTATCGAAAATGTCACTGAAATAAGTAAAACGTAATGTATTCAGATAGTATACACTACTTTACCCTCAGACAAAACTTTAAACATGTTTAATCGTATTAATTTACTTGTCAATTTAGTTACATAAAAAAATAGTGAAGTATAATAAATACTTAATTGTTAAAAGTTTTCATTTAGCCGAAAAATTTATTTTGAAATTATCGATATATCGAGAATCCGATATTTTAAAAAATAGCAAGCCCTAGTCTTTTGCGGTTTCCTTTTTGATAACGCCGCTCGCCGCCTAACCCGTAACTATTGTCGGCAATATCCAAAAATAGGTACAGGTAAGAAATGTATCTTTCGATCGTTTCTTATAACGCAAGGTGATTGGTTGGGTCTTAATAATTCGATCATCCGGGTCACGGGTCTTTCGTGTTTTGTGTATCGTTACGACTCGACTTAAAGTATGTAGTTACTTGAGTCTTAAACTGAACATCCGTAGGACATGAATTGGAACCCTTTTTTTATTCGTTACAAGTTAGCCATCGACTACAATTTCACCTGACGGTAGTGTAGTAAGTGATTATGCAATCTGAAATGGAAACGGACTAACTTATTAGGAGGAGTATTTGAATCCACGGCTTGGCGGTACGTCTTTGTCGGTAGGGTGGTAACGAGCCACGAAGTCTCCCACCAGCTAGGCCTGGACCAAAACACCAATCGGCCCAACCGAGGTTCGAACCCAGGACCTCCGTCTTGTAAATCCACCGCGCACACCACTGCGCCACGAAGGCCGTTAAAATTCCAAACTGATCGGATTTTAGGTTGCTATTCTGTAGAGTGATGTTGTACGACTGACCGACGAGTATTCAATCCAGATAATTGTTACAAGTCCAATTCAGTGTGGTGAACAAAAATCGTTCGCAGATTATTTGAGGCGCTGACGACCGCGGCACTCGCTCACGCATTAGTACTGATCGGGTATCAGAGATTCGATCAATCGCGATCGACACAGGTCTAGTACGGGTTAACACCCGTAAATAAAATAACATTGAATTTAAAGAAATAGGTTAAAGTGAATGACCTCAAAGCTCAAAGGGACCGACGGGCTGCCGACGTGACTGCGGCGAGGAGGTAGGTAGATGTTTGAAAATACAGGATGTTTTAAAATAATCGATTTTTGAAAGTTTATAACAATTGTAACTCCTTGAATTGTACTTTGTTTTTTTTTTTTTTTTTTTTTTTTTTAATAACACTGATGGATAATAGACATTGGGTACATTATGTGGGATTTTGGTTTAAGACGAATAACGTAGCGCGGTGTATAGAGCGTGTAAAAAATAATTTTCATACCTTTGTTTCCCTTTTCACTATACCCATCGCTGTCCTTTTCAAAATCCAATTTATCATTCAAAAAGACAACTCTTTTTCCTGTACTTCTTTCATAAAATGCACCTTTAATTCGTTTCCTTTTATTAATTTCTGGACCATTCAAAAAGACACCATTCATATCCCTTGTGTCATCGAAATTACATTTACCATCTGCACTGTGTTTCAGTTTGTCGAATAATGTGCTACAATCATCTTTTTCCACAAAATTCTCATCAGTATTTCCATCATCATCAATATATATGTACTCTGCATAATCATCATTTGTTCTAGTGCCATTTCTGTTATTTGTAAGTCTATCTACCTTAGTATCTCTCGCTAAAGCTCTCACCACATCATCCATGTCGTCTTCTAAATATTCCACATCGCTGTTCAAATAATTATAAAAAACCCCATCATCACTAGAATTATCCATATCATAAATATCCTTATTTAGAACATCTTTAATTTTATCTCCAGATTTGATAAAAATGTCATCATCACAATTTTTGTTATTAGATTTTTGAAAATTGCCACCTACGTATTTAACTGATTCATTGTCTGATTCGTCGGTTTCTCCCTTTATGGATATTTTGTTGTGAACCAATTTTAGGTCCCAATGGTTTGGTTCAGATATTTTAGTGACAATATCTGACACTAAATTGTTGTCAGCTCGACTTATAGATTTAAGATTCTTGATTGTTAACTGAAAAATATACATAGTATCATCATCATCATATCATATCAGCCGATGGAGTCCACTGCAGGACATAGGCCTTTTGTAGTTTGCCAACATCACGACACTGAGCCGCCTGCGTCCAGCAAATGTCAGCTACTTGCTTTGCTTGATGTCGTCAGTCCACCAGGTGGGGGGTCGACCAACACTGCGCTTTCTAGTGCGGGGTCGCCATTCCAGCACTTTGGGACCCCAACGTCCAGCACTCTTCAAACTGTGCCCATTGCCACTTCAGCTTTGTGACTCATTGGACTGTAATTTTGGTTCTTCTTCTCTTCAGAAGAACCAAAGAACTTAATAGTAAAGTTATATATATTATATCCATACTAATATTATCGATAGGTAAATTTTGTGAGGTTGTCGAAGACTCACATCCTCCAGAATCAGAGGCAGAGGTCATATCCACTGGGCTATCATGGTCATATCCACTGGACTATCACAGCCCAGATATGCTAGAGAATTTTCTAAATTATCTGCTTGTGTGAGGTCTGCCAATCCACATTGGGCCAGCGTGGTGGACTATTGGCCTAACCCCTCTCATCCAGAGAGGAGACTCGAGCTCAGGATTGAGCTTAATATGGGATGATAATGATGATGATGACTGGTCCTTCTATAATTGGTCTGAGGTATATAGTCAAGGGCTAACCTGTAGAGAAGACACTTACCGACTCTTGGCTCTCAAGTAACTGTGACAGCAAATGATAACCTCTCAGACTCTTCTCCCTGAACTTGCCACAGTTCACCAGTCTCTGTGCACACTCTGTGCAGAACTGTGGCACAAATCTCATTTCTTCCTGCAACTGCAAGACAAATACTTAGATAACATACACACATAGTAAATAAAATAATCACTTGGTATCCGTAAAAGCCGTGATAGCCCAGTGGATGACCTGTGCCTCAGATACCGGAATGTGTTTTTTATTTTTTTTTATTTAAAAGAATATTTGCTATATCTTTTATAATATGATCAATATTCCTATTCCCCTCCAACTAGTCGGGAAAGACTGTGCTAGGAGTGGGTACGACAATAGACCAATGGGGCGGGGATCGAACCATCACGCCTCGGTGATAAGTCTGATCGGTCGTACCGTTGAGCTATTGAGGCTTCCTATTATATTCTTATTGAGGTGTTTGGATCCGGTCCGGAGCATGCACCTCCAACTTTTCAGTTGTGTGCATTTTAAGAAATTAAATATCACATGTCTCAATCGGTGAACGAAAACATAGTGTGTGAAGTCTGCCAATCTGCATTGGGCCAGCATGGTGGACTTTCATTCCAAAAGGAGAATTGAGCTCAGCAGTGAGCCAAATATGGGTTGATAATGATGAAATGAAGTGTCAGAAATGAAGAGATCCGCAGACAACTAAGTTACTGACACAAGTCAGCAAGTCGCAAAGCTGAAATGGCAATGGGCAGGCCACATAGTTCGAAGAGCCAATGGATGTTAGGGTCCCAAGGTGTTGCAGTAACGACCCTGCAATGAAAAGTGCACTGTTGGTGGTCCCACCACTAGGAGCAAGGTCATCAATGCGGGTTGCAAGGAGCTGCTGGATGCTGGCGGCTCAAAAACATTTGGTTTGGAAGCCCATGCAAGAGGCCTATGTCCAGTATTGGACGTCCATCAGCTGTTAATGGTGATGATGATGAAATGAAGTATAAATATAAATTCTATATTTATACAGTAGTATTAAGATAAGAGAATAAAAAACAAAAATAACATACTGAAATTCCAGTGAGACAATTAAATTCCACATCCAAGTAATATTTGCTGGCAGGGTATAGTTTGCTGTCAGTACCCAGGCATATCATGCAGAACTGAAAAACATTCATTTTTTCATTATTATTCTTTACAATAGCCCTTGACCACAATCTAACCTGATGGTAAGTGATGATGTAATCTAAGATGGTAATAGGCTAACTTGTTAGGAGTACACAACAACAATCCACACTCTTTTCGGTTTCTGCACGGCATCATACCAGAACACTAAATTGCTTGGCAGTACATCTTTGCCGGTAGGGTGGTAACTAGCCACTGCTGAAGTCTCCCACCAGCCAAAAACATCAACATTAACAGTTTGTCTCGTGGGAGGCTTTGGCCGTGGCTAGTTACCACTCTAACAGCAAGGAAGTACAATGTCGTGTAGAAAGTAAAGGAGTGTGGATTGCATCTTCAATTCAATTTTTGATTTTATGGCTTGCTGCTGTACCAACTGGGTACAATTTACTTCGCCAATGTCGCGTGGGTAAGGAAGACACACTTTTAGAGGTTGATCGGTGTAAGCTGGGAATCAAGAATTGATTATTAATCAGCTTAATTTTGACACTATAAATAGCGGTTTTTTTTTTTTTTTTTTGTTAGTGTGGTTGTTAGTCACATTCTGAAAGAACACAAAATTAATATTGTTAGCACATACACATAATATCTACAGCTTAATGTTATTACATTGAATATATTTACATATAAATTTACAATAGTTACTAAACACAGACATTAACAAACACTCAACATTTAAAGGACATGGGAATTTAGGAGGAAGAACGTCATATAGGGGGTGGAGAAGTTTAGGACAAGAGAAGAGGATATGGGAAACTGAGCCTTCGTCCAAACCACATTCGCACAGAGAGTGATCTTACTCCTATCAAATTAGTCCGCTTTCACCTTAGATTACATCATCCATCAGGTGAGATTGTAGTCAAGGGCTAACTTTAAAAATAATAATAATATACTTGTTTAAGTACCTGAACTGTTGACATACTGCTTGGCATTACAGTAACGTCAACCGAGTAGTCGTGCTCCATGGTTCACAATTCAGTCAGATCACAGGCCACAACTGATCAGAGTTCTTAACCCTAGAAAGGAACATCATTATTAACCCACTTCTTTTTTCTTCCTGGGCCTTATCCGCACTTGGCCACTAAGGTTTGGCTGTTGTACGTATTATTAACCCACTGTTGCAAATTTAGTTATTCCTCAGAAAACTTAGTTTATATCTTTCAACTACTTTAGTATTTTTACATAACAAACTAAGCTCAAAAAACTATGATATTCTAATATAATAATAATAAAGAGATTTTTTGGTGTATTAAGCAAAATGGGGATGATGACTAGGTTTGAATATATTGATTTTTATGATACATTCGGGTAAATTGGGTCAATGTTAACTAATTTATACATAAAAAGCAAAGATTGTCTGGATATTGGCAAAATAAATGAGATTATAAAATTTCAAAAACTATTAAAAATATTTTATCGTAATTAGATAAAAATTGATACAGTTTTAGCTTCCTTACATTAAATGTGACATTTTTTAATATATGAACTATAAGCATAAACGCACAAATAACAAAGATATTAGTAATTTTGTTTGAACGCGCATACAAATCTAAAGATCATTACATTGCCTATGACGTCATTATTTCGAGCCATTTTGTATGGGGCGTTTTTCAGGGATCCGCGGCAGCGCCGGAAATCTGACTCTTTAAATCCCTGTAGCTCCGAAAGTAATGATCGCAGATACCCTGTTACTTTTACAAAATTGCTTTACTATTAGTATACTCTTAATTTATATACAATTTAAAAAACTGTCATCATCCCTATTGCTACACTGGCCTCTGCATGGCCGACTCAGATTAAATTACATAAGGAATTATAATTAGAGCCTCAATAGCTCAACAGTAAGAGCGGTCAGACCCATCAACAAGGGGTGGTGGTTCAATCCTCACCCCTTTGGTCTATTGATGTACCCACTCCTAATGCAGTCTTTCTAGTTGGAGGGAAATGAAAATATTGGTCATATTTAAAAGATATGGCCAATATAGTTAATATTCTTTAAAAAAAATTACTTAACAGACTATTTCAATGGCCTACATAATAATTATGAATCCACAACACTGGTTTAAAGCTTTTTATGTCCATCTTATTTCATCATATAAGATGACGTGCAATTTTATTACAAATTATTTTTATTTTTATTTTTCATTAATTATAAGATATCATACCGTGTAATTTACGACGTATATTTAAATTATTATACTTTTGTATGTGGATTATTATCCTTAATAAAGAAAAATTATTATTATTATTTAATTGTTGTAAGGTAAACATCATCATTATCAACCCATATTCAGCTCACTGCTGAGCTCGAGTCTCCTCTCAGAATGTGAGGGGTTAAGCCAAATAGTTCACCACGCGGGCCATTAAAACAGCCAGACACTTAAGAAAATTCTCTGGTATGCAGGTACCCAACGATGATTTTACTTCACCGTTCAAGACACTTGATATTTAATTTCATAAAATGCTCATAACTGAAAAGTTGGAGATGCATCAGACTGGATTCAAACCTACACCTTCCAGAATTGGAGGCAGAGGTTGTATCCACTGGGCTAACTTTGTAATATTGAAGTTGAAACTTACTTTCATAGCAACTGTTTAATTACATAAATGAAAATTAGATTTTCTTTTGCATGTTTTTCAGCAATTTTCAGCTGATCTATACAGGAATTGTTAAACACTTATTATCTATTCACTAAATGTATTTAATATCTAAGAACTATTCTGAATAAAAATTAGAAAGGTAGGGTACAGGCTTATGAAAATAGGATTGGCATTTGTTTAAATTTACACTTGATTAATAAAACTCTTGATACATCTTTAAGAATTTTGAGATTAACAAATAAGTTCTTAGTTCTGATTAACTTACAATAATATAAATATTTATTTTTGTAAGCCTATTATTAATTCACTTTTTGTTTTGTTTGATTTGAAGTTGAACTTTTGAGCTTTGACATAATTTAATGTATTGAGGTATTCTTTCCTCCTAGATACTTAAATTAAATCCTCTTTGCAGCAGATTTTATATTACCATTCAATCTTTTATATCAGATTCTTTCAGGAAAGACCACACAAATACACGCGATTTTATAAAACACTTAAATTACTGACCTTTATTAAACTCAGAGGAATTTTTATGCCTCTGAGTCGCCACAAATGGCTACCAAAGCAGAAAATCGTTCAACATTTTGTCCTCCGACTTCATTTTAATTTTTTTTCACGTTGCTGTTGATTGACTTGACGGGGGACAACAAAACAATTTCCTGTCAGCTGCAGTGTTGCCAGTTGGATCTTATGAGAAGTTACCCGAAGTATTAAAAAAAGGAACCTTTTTGTGAAAAAGTAACCTTCTGACTACTACTACTCTTGCTTTTTGCGTTCCACAGCATGGCTAAACCACCATTTCAGCCTCTGGGGGCTAAAGTAATTTTGTTTTTTTGGAGTTTACTCCTTAAGAATCGATTTTTTATATATAAGGCGCCCGGTATGAGAAAAATCCGAGGGGTAAAACCAACTGAACTAACGAAAAAGTGTCACGTTTTTGGTGCGCACCTTTAGTGCGCAACTTTCTAATTTAGCTGTGAGTGTATTGAGACGTACATAGGGTATGCTGTATAGGCGACTATACCTATATACTATATGTTATTGGGCTTGTTTGTTTAATGATTATATCATTGTAAGAGTAAAATATATAATGTGAAGTATATTATAAAGTCTATTAGTTATTTTACAATTCTATACATTTAGTCTTCTTTAACATAAGTATTACTAAAGCCCTACTCGATGTGCACTGTTTACCAACAAAAAAAAGTGTGTATGTTAAAAAAAAACAAAAAGTTAGCTCGAAGCACGTCTCAATACTCGCGCCTTATAAGTGAAAGGTGCGCAACCGAGGTGCAGCAGGCCGCGGCGTGCGCACCCGCCTACAGCGTGCACATGGGTGCGATGTGCAAGTTGTTGGCGGCACAGCGCACGGTGAAAGGTGCGCAGAATAGGTTGCGCACAAAAAACGTAACGCATGTCATTTCATAACTTATTGGAGTTTACTCCTTAACAATCGATTTTTCATTTATACCCCTCGGTACGTTTTTTGTGCGCAACCTATTCTGCGCACCTTTCACCGTACGTAGCCGCCATAGCGTGCACATGCCTAGCGCGTCCGCACGCACGTGCACGCTGTTGGCGGGCGCGCATGCAGCGCTGCACCTCGGTTGCGCACCTTTCACTTTTCAGGCGTTGCTATTGAAAAGAGTAAACTCCATTCGTGCGACGGAGCTGACACACTTTTTTTTTTTTTTTAATATCTGTCTGTTACGAATACTAGCCAAGTATTAAATTACTACAAACCGAAGGAGATTTTACTCGTAAATAGAATCATCTTAAGTAAGGCCCTGATTGTTTGCCTTTTACTTATGGGATAAGAAAAATACAATTAAAGAGCAAGGATTTAAAAAACAATAGACGTTAATTTCTTAAATTCATACTTGATTTTTTTAAGAAATTCAATGTGAATGAACTGCAACTTGCTTATTTCGCAACGTCAATTGTAACGTCTTCATTTATAGTGAGATTGACACAGAAACATCGATGAGTTCTTGAGCATTTGTCCGCATTTCTTGATTTAACGACCGTTCTGTTTTAGATATACGAAATTGTAAGTTAATTCTAAAAATTCCGAAATATCACGTAAAAGTAACCTTTTTATTAATGTAACCTAAAAGTTACCAATGCAGTCAAAAAATCACCTAAAAGGTTACAAAAGTAACCTTCTGGCAACACTGGTCAGCTGGTACAATTTTGGTCTACGCATAGACCATAGAATACAATTACAGTTATATATCTATGGGTCTACGGCTATACCACAAAATTATAGTCTTTGTCTAGAATCCACAACCTCCGATCCGCTAATAAAAATATATTTGTCTGTTTCGTTTGTCAATTTTGACATTTTGACTGTCAAAAATTCGTGTGTTTAAAAAAAAAAAAACTTAAATTGACTCAAACTTGACAGTCTCAAACAGTCTCAAACCTCAAAAATCAAAATAAAGTTTTAATTCTTTAATTATTCGATGTACCGATGTACAATTCAAATGTATTCAATGTTTTAACACAAGCCCTAACTTAACAATAAGCACTTTTCAGCAATGGTTTTATAGCATAGATATATACCAGTGGTTATTTCAAGTCACTGTTATAAAAGGATTACTCCTAAGCTTAGAGCCCTCTGACCAACAAGTTCTATATTATGAGGAATACTTTGTTGTATAGAAAAACTTTGGGTAAATAGTGAAATGAAAGTTTGATATCTTGAAAATGGATAGAAACATTTAAAATGTGGTGCAGTGTACCTCTCTGTGAGAACTCTAGAGAAAATAAACTTTTAAAAACAAATCCTAAATCACTAGAAATCACATATCATGGGTAAGTAGCTATTGCTTCTATAAAAAAAAATCAGTACTTTAAACCTTCATAGTTTTTTTTTTTTGAGAAAAAAATACTGTGAACTTAAAGGGAACTTATGGCTGTAAGAATTAGTTAAAGGAAAAAATTTATAACATAATGCAAAAGCCTTAAAAATCATGAAAAAGTACAAGCATGCATTTCTTCATGGGACAGCCAAGCTGAAATTTAATAGGGATCATGACTATATAGGTTTGAATATATTGATTTTTATGATACATTCGGGTAAATAGCGATTTAGCTGAAATTTGGAATGGAAATAGATTTTACTCTGGATTAACACATAGGTTACTTTTTATCCCGAAAAAATCCATAGTTTCTGAGGGATTTGTGAAAAACTAAATTCCACGCGGACGAAGTTGCGGGCGTCCGCTAGTATTATAATACATAACAAAATATTGAACATTATTACAGGTTCCCAACTATACAGTGGCTCAAATACTCGTGGCTGGTCTCCCTGGGTATGGAGGAGAGTCAGCTGTTGGAGCCAGCAATGGTATGCTCCGAACACTTCCATCATGATGACTTTGTGATGGGCACCCAGAGGCTGAAGAGCGATGCGCTGCCGTCTGTAGTGCAGGTGATTTATTATTTTACAAGCTGACGCCCTGCTGTTTCACCCACATAGTTCCTGGGAGAATACAGGAATAAATTATAGTCAAACACACACAAAAGTACTGCGCTGGGCTATCTAACACTGAAATGTTTTCAATTTTTTTTTTTTTTTCAACTGGGTTAATCTGCCATCAGTAAAATAACTATAAGCAGATGTGTTCTGTGATAACTGCGCTTTTCGAGTGTATTCCCCAGTGCGAATATCCCCTAATTATTTTTATAGGTTACTAGTGGACCCGCTCAAGCTTCGCTTTGACTTATGATGCACTTCTTCTCTATCCCTACATTACCTATACAGTGTATCTCCGTACCTCAACCCTACCCCTACCCTAGTCATACCCTACTTTTACCCTACCCCTAGGGTTTGAAAAATAGATGTTGGCCTATTCTCATAAATACCGGATAAACAAAAAATATTTCATCAAAATCGGTCAAGCCATTTCGGAGGGCAACGAAAACTGTGACACAAGAATTTTATATATTAGATTAGGGTTAAATAATGTGCTTTCTTTTAAGCCTACTCTGATATGTGAATTTGTCAAATTGGACCAGTAGTTCCTGAGATTAGCACGTTCAATCAAACAAACAAATTCTTCAGCTGTTGTGTACATTGTACAATAATTATGACAAATGACAATTAGCGACGTGTCTTGGGACTTGTTTTGTGGCGCGGAGTATAACAGCTTCAAGTCAAAGGGTGGTTCTTCGGGCTGTATGAGTCTAGACTATCCAATTTCAATTGAGGATTTTTTTAAATCCTGAAATTAAAGAAGAGACTGTATTTGTGTATTGTGTGAGTGTGTTTGTGTGAGTGGGTGTGATTGTTTTATTTAAAAACAAAAACTTTAAATAAATGTATATATTTTTTTCCAGGTGTGCATCATATGCCTTGACACAGACACCAAGCTGTATCCACTAGCCAAATATAATTTATCTGAAGCATACTACAATGTAACTGGAATATCTGTGAGTTGTTATATTAAAATCATTTATTTCACATCAATACATTTTTGTCTTGTCATTCAATTCAATCAAAACATTGTCTTGTGTAACCTCAGACCATTTGGCATAGGAGCTGCCTAGCTAGACTTTACGCCTCTCTTAAAAGTATAAGATCGCAATCCACAGAATAAAGAATGATCCAGAATGGGTCTTCACAAGCAGCGTGGTGAAGCTGTATATATAATAAAAAACCCAACTGTCACACGTTTCCTTGACATGCGCATATACAAACATTTTTAACCGACTTCAAAAAAAAGAGGAGGTTATCAATTTGTCAGAATCTTTTTTTCATAATTTGTATTTCAAAATTTAACTCTGGCAACAAATTTATGTAAAATCAATTATTAACAAAAAAAAACCTTATCTCTTAGTATTAATGTAGATAGATTGTATAAACATATTAATCTGTCACAGTCTAACATGTTTATACAATCTATCTACATTAATACTATAGAATCAGTTTTAATAATCGCATTAGATCATTGATCATATACTTTGACAGAAAAGTAACGTCTAGCGAGGGCAAGTTCTTATGTAATTAGTCTGAGGGTGAAACCGCATACTTATTCTCATTTGTAAATTCAGACCTACCAAGTGACATAAGATAGTCCACTTCTAAGCATCTTCAAAGATCGTGTTAAAAATTACTACTTATCAACTATACTATAATAACTTTTATTTAAGTAGTTCTGTTTATTTATTATGTATTTCTATAATTATGTATGTAGGTGTATTTATATATTAATTATTAGAGATGGGCCGAGTACTCGGTTGATACTCGGTACTCGGCGTACTCGGCGGTATTTTTTGATACTCGTACTCGGCCGAATAACTCGGTCGGTGAATGCCAAGTATACCTTGTTTAAGAAAAGCATTATTTAGGTAGATATAAATAAAACAACAGTGTTAATCAAAAAGTAATTATTAATAATTTAGGAAATCTTTGAAAATCCCATGTAGTATTTCTGATTATTTGGCTCGCCTACGCACCACCACGGGCTACCTGTCCGACGGTCTGACACCGACTGCCCCAGGGTGTATTCAGTGTGTACATTACGACCTCAGTACAAATTGCTTATGCCTCCTTAATTCCCTATTTGCTCACTAGATGGCGCTTTAAGGCACTTTGACCAGCAGGATTCTGAGGTAATCTTAAGCCAAGTATTAAAAAAAAATTATAACCTTGTGCGGCTTGTGACATTTTGTTTAATTTTGTAGACGAAACGGTTTTATTTCTTCTGCTTTCTTCATGGTGTTTTTTTGCGTTGATTTTTCCCGACGACCTGGCTTTTATTATGGATTTTGGTGACTGTTATAAATCGTTTTGACCTGTGCTTTACTTTGGATTCCGAGAACTCTGTTATATGTCTTGTCTTGAGATTTAGTAGAGTTCTTTTTTTATTTTTTCGTGCAGATTTTTTACATTTAATTGGTGTAAGCCAACAAATATATTGTTAAGGGGTACCACTAGAGGTTTTGACGAAGATGACTCTATTCAAAGAGACGGAGTTGTTTATGTTCACAAAAGGAGAAACAATAAATAATTATATGTATCCCATTTGTGTTTTTATTATTTGTATCCGAATTCCTAAATAAAATAATAGAATTAAAGAACAGTTAATACTAGTAGGTAAACATTATGTTTATGTCTATATGGATATAGGTTTATATACGTAATTCGACGCTCATTTTATACTTATGGGTATATATTATAATTGGTGTAGTTCTCTATCTGCTCACATGATGGCGCTAAGCGGAGATGGCATCTGAGGACTCTATACCCTATATTCAATGTACTCTATGGACTGCCCCCTCTCTTCGGCCTGCCCTAATGACGTATACGCTCGAGACAAACACCACTATAAATACATACACTACATCCCTTCCTTATTTTAATATATTTGATCTTTGTATGTATAATTGTATTCCATGATAATTAAACCACTAGGTCTGTACAGCAGTGATCCTTATTAACTCTGTAACATTATAATTTGATATCATAAACTCTGCACTTCTACACATCTACTCATTTTGTTTGTTTGATAAACTTAGATTCAATAATCAGCTATAAATTTATTTCATAATTATTTTCACAACAATCACATACATATTTATTTTAATTTGTTACCATACTCCGCTTATCTTCCTTATTTCCATTTAGATTTTAATAATCAGCTATAAATGCTTTTCATAATTATTTTCATAATAATCACATACATATTGATTTTAATCTGATACCATACCCTGCTTATCTTCCTTATTTCCATTATTTCTATCTTCTGTATGCTCTACTTCCTTCTCTTTGTCATTTAGAACTTGCCACTGTCCCTCAATTCTTTTTAAATGAACTACATTTCTTCTTGATATTTGTCCCGTTAAATCATTGCGAACTTCAATATCTCCGCTAATACTTTTCTCTACGGTATGGAAGACAGGATTATAATTTAGGCTTAGTTTGTTATCCTTGTGTACATCACCGCCTTAAATAGTCTGTTGAGCATTATGAGACATCGCTAAGATAGTGATTTTCGCATAACGGAACGTAACTATCAACCAGGCATAAGTAACAATTTCAGTATGTTTACTAACATCACAAAATAAGAACATCCTTTTGTTTGGTTTTAGAGATGTCCGTACCACATAGTTCCAGTTAAGGCAAAAGCTGTGTAGGACCTCAACTTTTTTAAACCAGATGACAGTTTTATACTTTAAGAGTTCCTTATTCAAATTCAATACACTTTTGTTGCATAAATGACGTGTGTGGTAGACTGTTGAAAATTAGTTTATTTGTATTGCTGACGTTTCCAAGTTCACCGAGAGTTCACACAACTTATTATGCTTAAATAAATTGTACACTGGTATAATCTGTATTTGTGCAATCGCTATTTTATAGCTTTATTAGTAAGTCACCCTCAAACATTGTAAGAACCTTTTGTTTTTACTAATTTCCGTATTACAGATGACACTCTTAAGAAAGTCTGTAAGCATCGTAGGATCGACCACAAATTGAACCCTGCTCCACAAGTGACACTAATGCAGTCAGATTTATCAATACACTGGACGGCACTTCTAATACTATTACTTTGGAAGCAATGATGACAGAGAACTCAACAGTTTCCCTCTCTCTCTCTCTCTCTCTCTCTCTTCTTTTTTTTTTTTTACATAGCGGTGCAAAATCTTACATTTTGACTATATTTCTGTAATTTTTTGGTGCAGAAGACAACATATAAAACAAAGCTGATGATATTTCGAACATTCGTTTGGTTGAACCTGTCACAAATGTCAGTTTTCATCAGTATTATTAAGTACCCGTCGAAAGCTGTCACAATAATTGACAGATAATTCTAACTTTGCCGCAATGCTCTTACTTTGTTATAATATTTAATTGTAACAAATAGTTTTGTAAAATTGAAACTTACGCTGACCCGCTCATTCGTTGTTAGCCTCAATGTTGTTTGACTTCGAACCAATGGCTATTGTTTCTCATTCTAATATATATATATAGGACTGTTCTGCCTGCCATTCACAGTCCACTGCTAACACCTGCTAAACTCAATCATGCACCTATACATAGTTAAATTGCGTCAAAACTTAAACTTAACTGCGCTAGGTCTTGATGAAAGTATTTCCACCAACCTACATTGCAAAATGACTAATCAATAATTAAAGCTTGTTGTAATCCGACCAAATGATGATCCTGTGCAATTTCACTTCACAACGCATTGCAAGCACCATCATAAAAACCCTTTGAAAATAAGAAAACTAAATTTCATCAAGTTGTACAAACTTGCAGGTTAAACAATGGCAACTGCTTGATCAATTAACAAGTCTATCAAATACACACATAAGGGTAAAACGACAACAAATTTCAATTCAACGTTCAACAACAAATCTTTAATCGAATGATACTAAATAACTCAAATGTAAAACAACTAAAACTTTTAGCGACTCCCTCAATGTCGCTCACATAACACGCCGTCTGACTTCGGATGTTCCTTGGCTATTTATAACTTCAAACTAACACAGTGATTTAGTATTAATACCCTAATACAAAGACAAATAATTATTATTTGAGTGTCACAAGCATGATGACAGAACAATTCTGCACCACCTCACCATCGAACAGCAACTCTTAGTGACATCTCCATGTCCACATTCGTTCAGAATGGTCTCTTACTACGAGATCCTTTACACCATTTTGCGTTCACAACACTTAACCACCTTAACCACAAGTTGAACGTCCCCTTCTATCACAGCATAGCCCATGTCATACTCACGACCAACACCAACGACGCAGTGGAGTGACCCCTTTAACCACGACACAACTACAACAACCAAGGAAGGGATGTAGTATCCCCTTCACATACAAACTTTTCCAGCGTAAGTCGGGCCATATTAGCGCAGAATCTGAAATTAAAAAGTTTATCGATTTAACGATCAGCTATGCTGCTTCTAGATTGTCGATTTAACGACCAGCTATGCTGCTAGTAGGTCGTCAATTTAACGACCATCTACACTGCTTTCAGGTTGTCGATTTAACGACCAGCAATGCTGCTTCCAGGTTGTCGATTTAACGACCAGCTGTGCTGCTTGTATGTTGTCGATTTAACGACCAGCTATGCTGCTTGTATGTTGTTGATTTAACGACCAGCAATGCTGCTTCCAGGTTGTCGATTTAACGACCAGCTGTGCTGCTTGTATGTTGTCGATTTAACGACCAGCTATGCTGCTTGTATGTTGTTGATTTAACGACCAGCAATGCTGCTTCCAGGTTGTCGATTTAACGACCAGCTGTGCTGCTTGTATGTTGTCGATTTAACGACCAGCAATGCTGCTTTCATATTATACATGAACTGCACGACTTAGCGATCAGCCATACCTGCATTGTTTTTTTTTTTTTTTTTTGAACACTGTATAGTAAATACTGCAGACTGATCACATACTACTGGACATGCAGACTATACCGCCCTGCAGTCACCGTACTGGCTGGCACCGTATTATTTAATTCATACTACAGTCTATCTATACACGGTTATAATTAAGTAACAATGATTATCAATCCGAACAGTGGAGAGGTTATTATTAATTATTGATATAAATATAATTATTTATTTTACATGATATAAATTCATCATTGGTTATTTTACTCTTGACAACTATGACGTCACGTCATGATTTAGTTTGTATTTAATTTCTCAACTTTGTGTTTCGATATTTTAATATTATTTTACGATCGTTATAAATATCTTTTAATTATTAATGTGTTTTAGATAGAATTATAACGTTTGGTTTGTATAATAATACTCCGGAACTAGTATTAAAACGTACTTGTATTGTTAACATATTCGTGCTACCAACAGTAGACACTAACTTTGCAAATATTATAAAATAGAGGGTTGTTTAGCAGATTCATTGATACCATCAGCGTGTAATATTAACATTATAGCGGAAGCTATGCTGAAATTGTTATCGAATAAATTTGTGTACAGTGAAAATATTATTTTACTTCTCCCACCTTCTGTAACATGTAATTTAATTTTTTTTTTTTTTACATATCCATTTGCACGCCGCACCCACAACATTTTGTTATCACACTTCACACGATAGATTCAATTCACGCACAAACCCGTGCGCAAATTGCAGTATGCCAATGTTTATAGACGCGGGCGACTTATGCGCTTGACACAGAACACCAAGCTGTATCAACAGACGAAGACGAATGCATTGTTATTGTCATGTTGGTTGTAATTAAACATCACACAATGTAACTTGGGTAATACTTCCCAAGAGTATTTATTATTTATTATGCTCACGTTTAATAAACACCAAAATTATGTAAAACATCGTAAAAGTTACATTTGACCATTTAACGTTTATCACTTCTATCCCTTTTCAAATTATACAAACCATCAACCATGGTCTTAGATTTAGATCACGTTTGTAATGTATTAGCTGAAATGTTTTGGGAGTAAACATAAAACATTAATAAATCAGTACGAGATTGACCGCCGTTAAATGGCACCACCGACTCCTTATTTTATTAATTTTACTACTTTTCAGTAATCAGTAAAAGCCAGACCAGCAAGCAGAAATCGGCTATGTCAATGTAATGTACACGCACACAATAGCAATTTACCTAATCACTAATTTGTTCACTCAATTAATTATTTTCACTTAATTGTGTACTGTAGCACCGTTTTGCTATCGCTGTAATACTGGACTCTTAACACCACCATTAAATAACGTTGAAGCTCACGAATACCGCCTTCCTCATCATAAAACGTTGAGACAAGGCTATCGCTTATTCAAACGCTTATCATAAAGTTTGTACAATGTGATACCTGCAACGAATATCGATACCCATTAAACTTTAATTTTGAGGGTAATACTTGATGTGACGATAAATAAATTTAAATTCCTGTATACGTCATTTAGTAAATACGTAATGTATGTAAGACCGTCACTCCAACTGGCAAACAACACAACAACTTTTGTCTTACCGTACTGGCCGTACCAGCTTAGGTATAGTGAACTTGACAGTCTAGCAGGCAAATCGGCAAGGCGTACTTCACAAAACGGAATATGTCTATTCCAGCTAATCGCTGCGGGATACTGTCCCGGCTTACGGATCGCTCGACTCAACGATGGTAACTAATTTAGCTATTTGAATTACTTTAGGTGTAGTGATAGTCAGTTCCAGCTATCCCCTCTCTGAATCCCTGCAGGATGTTATCCCGGCTTAAGGACTACTTGATCCAGCGAAGGTAACTAAATTAGCTATTGACTTATCACTTGCCCACTTAACGAAATTGCCACGCTACGACATGTCTATCACTTGTACACTCATAAAATGCCATGTCATTTGATTATCTATCATCACACAATGTCTTGATAAACAACATTAAATTTATTCAACAGTATTAAAAGAATAATTATTACTTCGACCTTCTGTCCTTTTCAAAAATAAAATTGACTAACCGCATTGCTGTATTCATTTTACTTTTTTTACGTATTTTCTTTCTTTTTTTTTTATTTTTAGTCGCTGTAAACTAGACCATAGTCTACACAGCGACTTAGTTTAAGCTTAATCGCTGCAAACCAGACCGGCAGGCAAGAACCGGGTCCGTAGTCTGGGCAAGCGATTTTGCCAATTACCAAGTAACAGAACACAACAATTTACGGATAATAATTATAACTACTTACAGTTTTTTTTTTCTTTTTTTTTTTTTTTTTTCACCTCGTCGCCAATGTAGTATTTCTGATTATTTGGCTCGCCTACGCACCACCACGGGCTACCTGTCCGACGGTCTGACACCGACTGCCCCCTCTCTTCGGCCTGCCCTAATGACGTATACGCTCGAGACAAACACCACTATAAATACATACACTACATCCCAATTAAATTTAAATGAAATTAAAATTAAAGATTTAAAAGAGCAACTGTTGAGTTTCCCGTCGCTCTTCTCAAGAGGAGACTGCGCCTTCTGAGCTGGTGGTAGAGTCACTACAAATGTCAAACTTGACGTTTCAAAAGTGCTTGTAAACTAAGCCTACTTGAAAAAAACAATTTGGGATTGAATTATTACTTGTTTACGCGCGCGAAATGGGAATTTGATTTAACCGAGTTACTCGGCCGAGTACTCGGTAGAAAAAAAATTGAACCGAGTAAAACTCGGTACTCGTTACTCGGCGCATCTCTATTAATTATGTATTTAGATGTACTTGTATGTATTTTATTTGTGTATATTTAGTATGTAGTTTAATTTAGTATATTATTTTTAATACTTTAATTACTATAGGTATGTTATATTGCACTATACGCTTTCATTTCCTTAAATATTACATTCAAGGTTGTCTGGAGGAGATCGCTTTTAGCCGCCTTTGCGCATCTTATTTTTCGTATTTTTTGTATTTTTAT
Organism: Bicyclus anynana; assembly: GCF_947172395.1. Classification (NCBI taxonomy): domain Eukaryota; kingdom Metazoa; phylum Arthropoda; class Insecta; order Lepidoptera; family Nymphalidae; genus Bicyclus; species Bicyclus anynana. Next base: position 1,401,915 of record NC_069109.1, read on the forward strand.
TTTTTTGTGTGTAATAAAGAATTAAAATAAATAAAATATTCTCATTTGTTATCTATATATTACAGTTGTGCAGTAAGCTGAAGCTGTCACCTAAATTGTGTGTAGAATGTGCTCATAGATTGGTCAGTTGTAACAAATTCAGAGACAAGAGTGTGAGGGCCCATAACCTATTACTGCAGCTATATGAGAGACACAATGTGGTAAGTATTCATGTGTATTTTTATTTTATATATTTGTTGACCGTTTCCGGTGTTCATAATTTTAGAAAGACCAGTAATTTAAAAATAAGTCAATAACTGTAAGCAACACAATTAAAGTATACACTTTAATTGTAGCTATTTAATAAAATAAACGGGCTGGGCAAAAAAATGGAACATATAACCTTCAACAGCAGCTGACAGTTTTGACAGATATTTATTCCAGTTAGTTGAAGAATTGGAGATTTATTAAATTGATTGGTTACGTTATCAAACCATATTCAGCTCACTGCTCACTGCTGAGCTTGAGTCTCTGCTCAGAATGAGAAGGGCTAGGCCTATAATCCACCATGATGGCACCTCACGCAGAGAATTGAGAAAATTATCTAGTATGTAGGTTTCCTCGCGATGTTTTCCTTCACTGTTTGAGACACGTGATATTTAATTTCTTAAAATGCACATAACTGAAACTGAATTGATTGTTTACACCAACTAAAACATTGAACTGTAATTTATAATTTCGTACAAAAAAAAAACAAAATTGAAATTGCTTCATCCATTTGGGAGCTATGGTGCCACAGACAGACAGATACATCGAACTTATGACACCCCTCTTTTTACATCGGAGGTTAAAATATGAAAGATAAGATTAAAATATTAAACGGAACCATATACACTTTTATATATAAAAGATAAATTGTGTATCTAATGTTTTTCAGTTATCAACACAAAATGTAAAAACAATAAACAGAGAAGAAAACAAATTAACATCCAACATAAGAAAGAAAACATTCATGCCTGACCACTATGATTATAATTATACCTACACAGAAGAAAAACAAATGCATCCACTACAAATTGAGAAAATTGTGATATCTGTAGATACTACAACTGAAGTTAAAATAGAAACTGAAAATGACGATGGACTTAAAGAGGAGTTATCTAATGAAAACTTTGATAGCGATGAAGATGACATAGACAATGTAGATATGACAGATAATAAAGGCGTGGAAGTAATAAAAATAGACAGAGACAATATAGAGGATTTCATAAACAATGATGTTTTCACGGATGTGGAATTCCCGAATGTAGATAATTGTGATGCTGATATAGATTTTATGGATGAGGATGACAATTTGAAGTTATCAAGTATTATTAAAAGTAGTAAAAGTAAGATTAGTAAAATTAATAAAAAGAAACTTAGTAAAGACGTGAAGGTGAAAGTTAAAAAAGATGGGAAAAAACGTGTGAAATCTGAAGTTAGAGGTCGTCCGGGAAGGAAACCAGGTATAGTGAATGATAATTTTATACTATAGATCGGTTACGTCCCTACAATACATAAAAATCGATCCCCGTCTGGGCCGATTGAAGTTTTCTTAATTGGTCCAGATCTGGCTGGTGGGAGGCTTTGGCCTTGGCTAGTTACTATCCTACCGGCATAGACCTACTACCAAGTGATTTAGCGTTCCGGTTCGATGTGTAGAAATTGAAAGGAATGTGAATTTTCATCCTCCTCCTAACAATTATCAATTATTTATATAGTTTTTGAAGTGCACTACTTAAGAATCAATTTTTCATATATAACCCCCGGTATGAAAAAAATAGGGGCAGTAAAATTCGATGAACGAATGACAGCGTTAGTTTTTTTGTGCGCAACCTATTCTGCGCATCTTTCACGTCGCGGCCTGCTGCACCTTTCACTTTTCGGAAGGCAGGTTTTGCTGAGAAGAAACCAGCAAGAAATTAAAAATGCTCTTTTAAATTATCGCTGGACATACATAAAAAAAAACATACATACAGCCGAACATAGAGCCTCCTCCTTTTTGGAAGTCGGTTGAAAATAAAAACATACAATATTATAATATACAATTGAAGACAACATTACAATTTCATATAGTCCAATAGCCTCCAAGTATCTTTATCATTAAGGAACTCATCAATGTTGTAGTACCCTCGACTAAGTTAACGTTCCTTAACACATTGCTTAAAGCTATGCATTGGCAGGTCCATCACAGTCTTGGGGATCTTGTTAAAGAAGAGTAAACCAAAATCGTTCTATCTGGGTGTCCGTTGAAACCTCTCAAGTTTTTTTTTAATATTTCAGGTTTCAAAGAGGAGTTAAAACTGTTCAAAGTGACAGAACTGAGTCACGAAGAGCAAATAGCTGAAATACAGAAGAGACAGGAGACGTCCAACTACAAGAACTCTCCGTTCAAATGCACCACGTGTTACAAGGGTTTCTGCGATATAAACGCTTACAATAGACATATGGACAAACATACTAATGTGAGTTGTTATGAACATCTACATATACAGGGTGCTGGGGAGTATTTCCCATAACGGTGATGATGACTAGGTTTGAATATATTAATTTTTATAATAAATTCGGGTAAATAAGGTCAATGTTAACTAATTTATACATAAAAAGCAAAGATTGTCTGGTTATTTGCAACATAAATAAGATTAAAAATTTTTAAAATTTTTTAAAAATCTGTAATTAGAGGAAAATTCATACAGTTTTAGCTTCCTTACATTAAATGTGTCATTTTTCAATAAATGAACTATAAGCATAAACGCACAAATAACAAAGATATTAGTAATTTTGTTTGAACGCCCATACAAATCTAGCGATCATTAAGTGCATACGACGTCACTAATTCGTGCCATTTTGTATGGGGCGTTTTTTAGGGATCCGCAAATCTGACCTTTTAAATCCCTGTAGCTCCGAAAGTAATGATCGCAGATACCCTGTTACTTTTACAAAATTGCTTTACTATTAGCATACTCTTGATTTATATACAATTTAAAAAACTGTCATCATCCCTATTATTATTTTTTTTTGTTTTGTTTACAGAAATTCGGCCAATTCGCGTGTCCCATATGTGGACTCCACACTAAGAATCCGTACAGAGTGAACAAACACTTGGGTAATACCCATGCGGCGAGATACAGCTGCACTATCTGTCCGTTTGTCACCAGGAGTAGGTGAGTTTGGACGTTCTAGTCCATGGGTTCCTAACCCGTGGGTTGCGGCCCACTTGTGGGGTGTAGGATGATTTTTATTTTTTATTTTTTATTTGGTTAACCAACAACCTTACATTTCTTACAAGCTATATGCTATGCTCTTAACAATAAAATTGCTAGCATGCTTTAAACCAGAGTTCCCCAAACTTTTTTGTGTCATAGACCCCTTGCCATGTTTTGGCGTGTTGGGTAGACCCCCTACTTACATGATATTGATCTCCTGTAAATTTCTAACTGTAGTGAAGTTTCGTGTTAAAAACTTAAAATAAAAATACATGTATTAATTGAATTTAAATTAAAACTACTCAAAATCAAATTTTATATCTGTTATGTAAAATGTACGTAACATTCAATTAAATAAACTATAAATAAAATAACATAAGCAATATTTTTAGTGAGAAGGATAAACCTGATGCTTTAATAATAAAGATAAAAGATAGTGTGATGTAAGTAAATAGGTACTATCAGTGTATGTGTTAAGATCCACTATCGTGTCATAGACCACTAGGGGTCGATAGACCACTTTGGGAATCACTGCTCTAGTGCATGGGTTCCCAACCTGTGGGGCGCGGCCCACTTGTGGGGCGTAGAGTGATCCAAAGGGGGGCGCGACGAGCGGCTTAAAAAAAATTCACATGGATTTAATTGAATTTTGGATAAAATATAATGCAAAATAAAATACAATAAATAATAGATAAAAAATGGGTATAAAAACGAAACAAAGAAACAGATTTCATGACGAAAATTATCTATGCTGAGCACTGACCAACATGAAGCCTAGAATTGATAAATTGGTTAATAAAATGCAGGCCCTATATTCTCACTAATGGTCATTATTATACACTAGCTGATGCCGCGTGGTTTCGTAGGAGTACGGGGATAATATATAGCCTTCCTCGATAAATTGGCTATCTAACACTGAAAGAATTTTTCAAATCGGACCAGTAGTTCCTGAGATTAGCGCGTTCAAACAAACAAACAAACTCTTCAGCTTTATAATATTAGTATAGATTGTACACAATTAATAAAGTCCATTAAAGTTTTCATCGTTTGTTTTTTTTATCCATTGAAGTTGAGTTGGGATAAGTTTTTAAGTAAGATTGTAGTATTTTAGCGTAAACTTTAGGGAGACGCATAGGGTAATAGGTTGGGAACCCCTGCTCTAGTGAGTCTATACTTCAGCCTTTCTTTGTGAAGTACTGTTTACCAACAAACAAGTTAAAAATGAGGGTAAAAATCACTAGTCATTTCACACCTAAAAATAATTATAATGAACTTGTTTTTAAATTAATGAAAATAAATTTGATTAATAAGCTTAAAACAATTAGATATGGTTAATATATTTTGTATAACATTTTATAAACAAACCATACATAATTTAAAATAAATAAGTTATGAAATGACATGCATTTCCTGCCTTCATTTCTAATTTCTTTGTTGGTAAACAGTACTCATCAAGAAAGGCTATAGTATAGTGACATGTATATATAAAATCTTTGTTCGGTTCCATACACTCTCAAACGTTGTGTGATCGGTTGCAGGAATTCCGCGAAAGCCCACGAGAGATGGCACGACGGCAAGAAGTACAAATGTCCCCATTGCGACGAGGAATTTATGTAAGTGTAATCTATATCCACAGATACATAAATTTTTAGCAGACTCTATATTATAGATAAATTTTTAGAAAACTATTGACGAACAAAGGTTATGATTCACAATATTTGTCAAGACAACTTAATTAATAAATCAAACTGTAACCAAAATAAGACCCTATAACGGCAGAGAATGACATTGAGTGGAGTCACGCACTTGTGAACGTTGTGTGTAGGTTTGTTAACAGTCAAAGGCACCTTTGACTGTTAACAAACACTCCCCTTTTCCACTCAAGTCACTCTCCCCGCCTATCCCAAGTAACCCATAAAGGATTACACAATAAGCTCGAATGCCACGAGCATACTGAAGTCGACCGTACGACGAGCGCCTTATATCGCAAGTTGTTCCCGCGACCTGGTCGCTACCCCTCTCTAACTCTCTATCTTTACGGAAACAAGTCGTGCCACCTAGCGTCGGCACGAGTCAGCACGAGATCGAGCGACGTCATATCCGTCCCAGACTACTATTTCCAACAATAATGTTAGTAAAACTGTGCATGTGTGCATTCAGTAGCTAAATTCGGATCACCTATTGCGATAATTTTGTAGGCACGTAACTTATCTATAGTATAAAATATCATTGTTGGAAGTCCACGCAATGCAAGTGGTCCATGTCCAGCAGTGGACGTCCATCGGCTGTTGATGATGATGACATCCATACCCCCATAATAATACTGATGATCGTGATGACGATGACGATGGCGATGGCGATGGCGATGACGGTTACGATGGCGATGACAATGACAATGACGATATCGACGATGATGGCAATGACGATGACGACGGCGATGACGATAACGATGACGATGATGATCATGATGATCGTGGTGATGATGATGACGATGATGATCATGATGATCGTGGTGATGATGATGACGATGATGATCATGATGATCGTGGTGATGATGATGACGATGATGATCATGATGATCGTGGTGATGATGATGAAGATGATGACGATGACGATGGCAATGACGATGGCGATGACGATGACGATGGCGATGTCGATGACGTTGTCGATGATGATGATGATGATGTTGTTTGTTGCAGCAAGAGCACTTCGTACATGTCGCACGTGCGCATAAAGCACCCTTCAGACTTCGTGTGCACGCTGTGCGGGTTCTCGTTCATCGGCGAGCGCGGCCTGCGGATGCATCTCAATATGAAACACCGTTTTGACGACATCCAGGTTAGTCGCATTGATTTTTCTGTACTAATATTATAAAGAGTTAAAGTTTGTAGTGTAGGATCGCATAACCATACAAGCGTTGAGTCAGTCCACTGTGCATTATTTCCAGAACCCGCTGGGCCCAGTGTGCGAAGAGTGCAACATACGCTTCGCGTCCGACGCCGCCTACCACCAGCACATGAAGGTGTCCCCCAAACACGCCACCGCAGAGTGAGGCCTTTTGTTTTACTTTATATTATCATCATCATCATCATCATCATCATCATCATCATCATCATCATCATCATCATCATCATCACCATCATCATCATCATCATCATCATCATCATCATCATCATCATCATCATCATCATCATCATCATCATCATCATCATCATCATCATCATCATCATCATCATCATCATTATCATCATCATCATCATCATCATCATCATCATCATCATCATCATCATCATCATCCTCATCATCATCATCATCATCATCCTCATCATCATCATCATCATCATCATCATCATCATCATCATCATCATCATCATCATCATCATCATCATCATCATCATCATCAACATCATCATCACATGCCACCGAAAAGTGAGACCTTTTGTTTTACTTTATATTATCATCATCGTCGCCATCACATTCAGAACCCGTTTAGTCCTGTGTGCGACGAGTGCATACACTTCATCATCATCATCGTCATCGACATTATCATCGCCATCACCATCGTCATCGTCGCCACCATCGCCATTACCATCGTCATCGCTATCGTCATCGTCATCATAATCATCATCATCATCTTCACCGTTATCATAATCATCATCACCATCATCATCATCATCGGGAGTTTGTCATTTCTAACTTGTTTGTTGGTATACAGTTATAGGGGAATTTGCAAAAATGTAAATTTTAAAATCAAATTCGAACCAATGGCGTTTTTTTGTGTTATTTATTTTCTATCGCTTTAATATAAATGCGTATATAGATTCATATTGTTTCCAGCACATTCAAACTGAACTACCCGGTGAGGAAGGTGTGCCGCAACCAGGCCCGGCCTGCCAAACCTGCCAAGCGTGAGCCGGCCGCTCCTCCCAAGCCCATCGGTCCCGTCGACTGCGAGCAAGTGAGGAATATCTATATGTATACTTATCTTCCGACGGTCAGGGAAACCTATGGAAAAAGAAGTCTTATCGCCCCATTAGCCTTACTCCCGTCCTGTCAAAGATCTGGGAAATAATCCTACTAATATTATAAACGCTAAATCATGAAAAAAGAAGATGGCCGCGACACGAAAAAATTAGCCGCGCCGCGCATTGAAAAAGTCGAAGTTTTTGAGTGATTACTGGTGGAATTTAAATTGACTTTCGCGAAACTAATTGAACAATCATCCCGGTGTTTTGCACGACGTGGATGTCCGCTGCATCCAGATTCCGGATTGAAAACGAGCGAAGCCGGAGCGCACGACGCCGGGGGCGTTTGAGGTACAATTCCTTTAATTAATAATGGGGATGATGACTAGGTTTGAATATATTGATTTGTATGATACATTCGGGTAAATAGGGTCAATGTTAACTAATTTATACATAAAAAGCAAAGATTGTCTGGATATTTGCAAAATAAATGAGATTATAAAATTTCAAAAACTACTAAATTTTTTTTATCGTAATTAGATGAAAATTCATACAGTTTTAGCTTCCTTACATTAAATGTGACATTTTTTAATATTTGAACTATAAACATAAACGCACAAATAACAAAGATATTAGTAATTTTGTTTGAACGCGCATACAAATCTAACGATCATTACATTGCCTATGACGTAATTTTTTCGAGCCATTTTGTATGGGGCGTTTTTCAGGTATCCGCGGCAGCGCCGCAAATCTGACCCTTTAAATCCCTGTAGCTCCGAAAGTAATGATCGCAGATACCCTGTTCCTTTTACAAAATTGCTTTACTATTAGTATACTCTTAATTTATATACAATTTAAAAAACTGTCATCATCCCTATTCAAAACCATACAGTTTGTATGGATGTTTGGATGTTTGTTACTCTTTAACGCCGCTACTACTGAAGCGATTTGGCTGAAATTTTGTATGGAAATAGATTTTACTCTGGATTAACACATAGGCTACTTTTTATCCCGGATGGTTCCCGAGGGATTTGTGAAAAATAATAGTATAAAAAAACTGAAAAGAAGAAATCAAGCTCAGTCCAGAAGTGTAGAAAGCAATTAGAAAACAGTCGGGTTATAAGTTATAAATAAAAGTGTACAGGACCTTAATAAATATTTTTTTGTTCCCAGTGTGGCATCAAACTGAAGGGCTCTAGAAGTTACGCGATGCACTTCAAGAAATATCATCCGGACAAAAACCGCACAAAGTTCCCCAAAGCGAGAATTATGTGTGAACTGTGCGGGAAGATATTCACGGTGAGTTTAGTTTTTAATTAATAGTACATTATGATTTCGATTGAGAAGAGATTGGGTTCGATTCCCACAACTGGAAAATATTTGTGTGATGAGCATGGGTGTTTTCCAGTGTCTGTGTGTATTTATACATTATATAAGTATTTATATGTAGAATATAATTGTATATTAATATTATAATATCAAATATCTTAGCACCCATAACACAAGCTACTCTGTATGCTTACTTTGGGGATAGATAGTGATGTGTATTGTTTAAGTATATTTATTTATTTTATTTAAAAAAAAAAAGATATAAGTGCGGTAGTTGAAAATGCAGTCGAGGCGATATTGCAGCTCGAGCCACAAGCGAGAACTATAGTAAGGAACTCAATGAAGTAGATGTCAACCGATTGAGCTGAATTCTGTATACACATTAAATTTGGATGACAATGAACGATAACGACGTCATTCTAAATCCAATATGGCGGACCACCCAAAATGGCGGACCACCCAAGATGGTGGAACACCCTGATGGCGGACCACCCAAGAACGCGCGGCTTGTCAAAGTGTGCGTGGGGCACCGGAAGCTCACACTTACAGAGAGCCGCACGCAGGCGCTTGCATGCCGACACCATTTTATTGAGTCGTGACAGAGAATTTAGTGTTTTTTGGTTTCCGTATGACCATTCTGGTTGCGTTGATACATTGTTGTAGCCTAATTAAAAAAAAAAAAAAAATTGACGAAGTTACGGCGTGTGAATTTGGAGAACTAATTGAACATTGAAGTGCATAATGGCTGGAGTGACACATTGAAATAGACAATTCTCGACCTACATTAGACACATTACACTCATATCGCCCGTCAGCTAGGGTCAACCAACCTGGGTCGACTCGCGACCCTTCGACCGTAAGTAGTTCATTGCCTATCTGACCAATACTTGAAGCCGGGCGCCGTATTACGAACGCCCGGTTACCCACTGGATCAGTTGATGGCCGCTTGATCAATTCGCGTAGGAGTCGGAGTGCCCACTCAGTTTTTTTTAATGTATTTCTACAATATGGGTATCAAATGAAAGGGCTTATTATGAGTAACTTGAAAATATGAACAGATTAAGAGACCTAGCCAGCGATAACTAAAAAGTAAAAAATAAATTCAAAACGAATACTTTTATTTATACTCTCTAAAAAAGCCATGCAAGATGATTAGATAGTAGGTGCTGTGGCCGTGACTCATGTATGACAACAGCTTAAAGAATAAAAAAAAAGCTTAGTTTGTATCATATACTATACAAAAAAAAAACAATGGTGGGTTAAAACCAGTTTAAAATAATGGAATAATCTCAATTTTACTACACGATCATTCTTACTTTTAGGTGTATCAAATAAATATAAATTCTTTGTCTAACTCAAATTGTTTTGTTTATCTGTTTGTATTTAGTGCATGGCGCATCTCCGCTACCACATGCCGATACACGCGGAACAGAAGCAGTTCAAGTGTGACGTGTGCGACAAGAGGTTCGCCTTCAAGGCCAACCTGATGAACCATGTGGTGATACATGACGAGACGCGCCCGCGCTTCGAGTGCGCCGTCTGCGGGAAGAACTTCTCCAACCAGCAGAACAGGTGGCGGCATATGTTTGTGAGTATCATCATGTGATAATGTATCATATATGCGACAAGAGCCAACCTGATGAACCATGTGGTGATACATGACGAGACGCGCCCGCGCTTCGAGTGCGCCGTCTGCGGGAAGAACTTCTCCAACCAGCAGAACAGGTGGCGGCATATGTTTGTGAGTATCATCATGTGATAATGTATCATATATGCGACAAGAGCCAACCTGATGAACCATGTGGTGATACATGACGAGACGCGCCCGCGCTTCGAGTGCGCCGTCTGCGGGAAGAACTTCTCCAACCAGCAGAACAGGTGGCGGCATATGTTTGTGAGTATCATCATGTGATAATGTATCATATATGCGACAAGAGCCAACCTGATGAACCATGTGGTGATACATGACGAGACGCGCCCGCGCTTCGAGTGCGCCGTCTGCGGGAAGAACTTCTCCAACCAGCAGAACAGGTGGCGGCATATGTTTGTGAGTATCATCATGTGATAATGTATCATATATGCGACAAGAGCCAACCTGATGAACCATGTGGTGATACATGACGAGACGCGCCCGCGCTTCGAGTGCGCCGTCTGCGGGAAGAACTTCTCCAACCAGCAGAACAGGTGGCGGCATATGTTTGTGAGTATCATCATGTGATAATGTATCATATATGCGACAAGAGCCAACCTGATGAACCATGTGGTGATACATGACGAGACGCGCCCGCGCTTCGAGTGCGCCGTCTGCGGGAAGAACTTCTCCAACCAGCAGAACAGGTGGCGGCATATGTTTGTGAGTATCATCATGTGATAATGTATCATATATGCGACAAGAGCCAACCTGATGAACCATGTGGTGATACATGACGAGACGCGCCCGCGCTTCGAGTGCGCCGTCTGCGGGAAGAACTTCTCCAACCAGCAGAACAGGTGGCGGCATATGTTTGTGAGTATCATCATGTGATAATGTATCATATATGCGACAAGAGCCAACCTGATGAACCATGTGGTGATACATGACGAGACGCGCCCGCGCTTCGAGTGCGCCGTCTGCGGGAAGAACTTCTCCAACCAGCAGAACAGGTGGCGGCATATGTTTGTGAGTATCATCATGTGATAATGTATCATATATGCGACAAGAGCCAACCTGATGAACCATGTGGTGATACATGACGAGACGCGCCCGCGCTTCGAGTGCGCCGTCTGCGGGAAGAACTTCTCCAACCAGCAGAACAGGTGGCGGCATATGTTTGTGAGTATCATCATGTGATAATGTATCATATATGCGACAAGAGCCAACCTGATGAACCATGTGGTGATACATGACGAGACGCGCCCGCGCTTCGAGTGCGCCGTCTGCGGGAAGAACTTCTCCAACCAGCAGAACAGGTGGCGGCATATGTTTGTGAGTATCATCATGTGATAATGTATCATATATGCGACAAGAGCCAACCTGATGAACCATGTGGTGATACATGACGAGACGCGCCCGCGCTTCGAGTGCGCCGTCTGCGGGAAGAACTTCTCCAACCAGCAGAACAGGTGGCGGCATATGTTTGTGAGTATCATCATGTGATAATGTATCATATATGCGACAAGAGCCAACCTGATGAACCATGTGGTGATACATGACGAGACGCGCCCGCGCTTCGAGTGCGCCGTCTGCGGGAAGAACTTCTCCAACCAGCAGAACAGGTGGCGGCATATGTTTGTGAGTATCATCATGTGATAATGTATCATATATGCGACAAGAGCCAACCTGATGAACCATGTGGTGATACATGACGAGACGCGCCCGCGCTTCGAGTGCGCCGTCTGCGGGAAGAACTTCTCCAACCAGCAGAACAGGTGGCGGCATATGTTTGTGAGTATCATCATGTGATAATGTATCATATATGCGACAAGAGCCAACCTGATGAACCATGTGGTGATACATGACGAGACGCGCCCGCGCTTCGAGTGCGCCGTCTGCGGGAAGAACTTCTCCAACCAGCAGAACAGGTGGCGGCATATGTTTGAGAGTATCATCATGTGATAATGTATCACCTGGAGACATGGGACATCCTGTACGGTGGAATACCTTTGCCTTTTTCTCATGTAAAAGAAAAATAAAATAAAAAAGCGAGAATTTTATAAACAATTGCCGTGAATAATCAATACATGATTTTTTTAAAGAAATTCATTGTGAATTTGCGACCGTAATTTACATGTTTCGCAACATTAATTGTTATGGCTTCATCTAGTGAGAATGGTGATCCTAATTTGGAGATGGATCAAAAAAGACTTACAAATGAAACACCTACTTACGAAAAATTTTAAGAACAACAAGTGCATTCACTTACGGATTGTTTAATTTTAAACAATTATCTCCCATGTTTACTCTCATACACATTATTCAACTTCACAGTAGTCGGAAATTAAGTTACCGGGTAAAAGCATCTCCCCTAACATCCAAAGTTGTAGCATTTTGTACCTACATTTAATTTTCAAATAAAATAAAACATTGAATACTGTACCAAATTATTGTATTTTCCCGCAATCGTAGTGAAAAGAATTGTGTAACACGCGGGGTTAAACCCATTATAAACTCGGTTTCTATTTAGGCGGCCCTCGCCTTACGTCTCGGGCCCTAAAAATACCTCGTATATAATGAGTCTTTTTAGCCCCTTGTATAACAATCTACTATTGAATACTGTACCAAACTATTTTATTTTCCCGCAATCGTAGTGAAAAGAATTGTGTAACACGCGGGGCTAAGCCCATTATAAACACGGTTTCTATTTAGGCGGCCCTCGCCTTCGGCTCGGGCCCTAAAAATACCTCGTATATAATGGGTTTTTTTAGCCCCTTGTATAACAATCTACTATTGAATACTGTACCAAACTATTTTATTTTCCCGCAATCGTAGTGAAAAGAATTTTGTAACACGCGGGGCTAAGCCCATTATAAACTTAGCATCTATTTAGGCGGCCCTCGCCTTCGGCTCGTGCCCTAAAAATACCTCGTTTAAAATGGGTTTTTAGCCCCTTGTATAACAATCCACTATTGTTGCAGTTACACAAAGGCATCAAATTCAAATGCGATATTTGCGACAAGAGTTTCAACACGGACCCGCAGAGGGCGCTCCACGTGGCGCACGTGCACATGAAGGTGCCGTGGCCAAAGCGAAGCCGCGGGCCGCGACCGAAGCCGCCCCGCGCGCGGCACGCCATGTACACCAGCGACTCGCAGGACTCCTGAGATAGTTCCAACTAGTGACCACAGAATAAAGTTTTTATTTGTTACAAGTTAGCCCTTGACTACAATCTGACCTGATGGTAAGTGATGATGCAGTCTAAGATGGAAGCGGGCTAACTTGTTAGGAGGAGGATGAAAATCCACACCCCTTTCGGTTTCTACACGGCATCGTACCGGAACGCTAAATCGCTTGGCGGTACGTCTTTGTCGTTAGTAGCCACGGCCGAAGCCTCCCACCGGCCAGACCTGGACAAATTAAGAAAATCTCAATCTGCCCAGCCGGAGATCGAACCCAGGACCTCCGTCTTGTATATCCACCGCGCATACCACTGCGCCGCGGAGGCCGTCAATAAAAAAAAGATCACCCAGAATGAGACTCTACAAGCAGCGTGTTGGAGCTGGCTCTTGACATGCCGCTGAGGAGAGTTGACGTCATAATATAGAAAGGAGATGGTCCAAAATTGTATGGAGCCAGCTCCAGTCATTGTACCCTGGCGGAAATAAAAGAAAATATTTACATTAACTGTTTTTGATTATATAAATCTACGAATTTACTTTAATTCTTTCGAAATAATATTCAATATCTTCCAAGAAACGCAACATTAATACAGGTAATAATGGCGGATAGATGACGTTTTCAATGCAGTAGTCGTTTTGACGTTTGCTCTCAATTGTTATGTCATAGTTGCTCTATGGGCGCCATCTTGATATAACTCAAAAACTTGGGTTTTAATTTTATTTAGTTAGATTTATTCACTTAAATAAATTTTAATACCATCCTTGTATTTTTTAAATTTTAATGATACAGGTTACAAGAGTAGACCTGAAATGGACCATCTCCTTTATACAGCTCTCAGACCAATTATAGAAAGACCTGTATCGCACTCATAGTCTCGAACAAAATTGTCTGTCATTTTCTGAAGAAAACGACCTTAGATTTGGTATGGATATTGGATATATCTTATACTAAACTAGAAGTTTTTGCCCGTTTTTTACACAATTAAATTACACAAAATGGTATTTTTACGGAGGTTTTTAACCGACGAACACGATTACAACTATTTAACATCGATAGTATAGAGACAGTTTTTATAATCGCATTAGATCGTTGATCATATACTTTGACAGAAAGAGACGTCTAGCTAGGCAGGTCCTATACAATAATTGGTCTGAGATACAGCTTCAAAAAATTCTTCTACTTGTAATTGAATCCAACAATGAACTGTTTCATATAGTTATCAATAATGGTCATATCCAAGTTAAAAGTGGTCAACCTCCTTTTTTTACAATATTTGCCATGTATTTTAAATATGACCAATATTCCTGTTCCCCTCCAATTTGTGACGGCCTCCATGGCGCAGTGGTATGCGCGGTGGATTTACAAAACGGAGGTCCCGAGTTCGATCCCCTAGCTGGGCAGATTGAGATTTTCTTAATTTGTCTAGGTCTGGCTGGTGGGAGGCTTCGGCCGTGGCTAGTTACCACCGAAAAGAAACCGAAAGGGGTGTGGATTTTCATCCTCCTCCTAACAAGTTAGCCCGCTTCCATCTAAGACTGCATCATCACTTACCATCAGGTGAGGCTTACTAACTTGTAAAGAATAAAAAAAAAAATTGTTGTCAAATTCTCAAACAAATAGAGGTTAAATTCGACACTCAGCGGCTGAATGATCCCCTGGGGGTGCCCCTACACTGTCTATGAATACAACTGTAAGGACTGGATACGACAATAGTGCAGTGGGCAGGGATTGAACCTTGATCTTTAGTGATGAGTCCGGACTCCGACCCCTTCACTATTTAGGCAATAAATAAAACAAATGTACAATTTAAATCAAAATATAATTACTATTATACTTACTGCATTTTTATTGACCCTGTTTAAATATTTAACAACTCATATTCGGCTCACTGGTGAACACAAGTCTCTTCTCGAAATGAGGGGTTAGGTAGAAGGTCACAGGTATTGGCAGACTTCACACAGGCAGAGACAATTCTCATATGTATGCAAATTTCCTCATCATTATCAACCCATATTCGGCTCACTGCTGAGCTCGAGTCTCCTCTCAGAATGAGAGGGGTTAGGCCAATAGTCCACCATGCTAGCCCAATGCGGATTGGCAGACTTCACACACGCAGAGAATTGAGAGAATTCTCTGGTATGCAAGTTTCCTCACGATGTTTTCCTTCACCGTTTGAGGCACGTGATATTTAATTTCTTAAAATGCACACAACTGAAAAGTTGGAGGTGCATGCCCCGGACCGGATTCGAACCCACACCCTCCGGAATCGGAGGCAGAGGTCATATCCACAGGGCTATTACGAAATTTCCTCACGATGTTATAATTTCAGTAAAAATAAATTAACCATTCGCTGCCCGCGAGTATTGTATCGGTGAGCCCGTCTGCGTTGAAGAAGCCGACAGTCAGGGAATGCGGTTTTAATCCACCGTTGTGAGCCATTTAAATAATCTTTATATTCCTCTATCGCGCGGAGCATGATACTGTGCTCGCCTATTGCCCTTAGTTTACTTTATATTTTTTTACATGTCACGTAATGGATACGACGGGCGACCGGTCGTCCATTTAGGAGTCAAATGGAGACTTAATGAAAGACAAACATTTGAATTGAAAACATATATTTCCTGATTATATCAACAAGTAATCAGTACATCTTTATAATAATAGATAAGTAATAGTTACACATATGAAACAGTTGTATGATGACATCGCGTAGTTCACCAAACGCCGGTATTCTAAAGTAGCAGAAGCTATTTTATTCAAAATCATCCGATCACCCCTACACTACAACCTCACATACTTTATCTCTTCCTATTATTAGTATAGATTCAATATGGCGGACTAACTAAATAAATAGATGCTTGTAAACTGAGATATAAATGTAAGATAAATAAATATGTATATAAATATAACTTTTCAGTAGTGTGCAATTTAAGTATCACGTGTCTCAAACGGTGAAGGAAAACATCGTGAGGAAACCTGCATACCTGAGAATTATTCAAAATTCTCTGTGTATGTGAAGTCTGCCAATCCGCATTGGGCCAGCGTGGTGGACTATTGGCCTGACCCCTCTCATTCTGAGAGGAGACTCGAGCTCAGCAGTGAGCCGAATATGGGTTGATAATGATGATAAATATAAGTATATTTAGTCTTTTTTTTAATTTAAATTTTTAGATCAAATTTATTTATTTTTTGCCCTCTACTAAAATGTATAGGCAAATAAAACAGAAATACATGGAAAAACAAACAGCGGTCTTATCGCATTGTAACGATAACTACCAGGCATCCTTAGGATCAGGAAAACATCAAGTACATAGCATATTTGTAGGTATTAGGAAATTAAACTGCAACAACATATTTATAAACATGTAACATAATAATTTAAAAAAATAATCCATGTTAATATTAATAAAACCGCAGGTGTATGGAGCTGAGCTTTGTTCTTGGCCGAGTACGCCGACAAGCACATCTCACGCACACGTGACTGTTATTTCTTACAATTGTTATCGTGGGTACTCATATGCAGTAAAAACTCACTTTTTCGCGCAAAATTACAATTTCTCACAAGAAAATGGTTTTTCACCAGTGTGGGTTCTAATATGCTGTAATAAATTACCTTTTTGTGCACTTTTGTAATTGCATACCTCACAAGAAAATAGTTTTTCCTCTAGGTGGGTTTTAATATGCCGTAATAATTTACCTTTCTGTATACATTTGTAATTGCATACCTCACAGAAAAATGGCTTTTCCTCAGTGTGGGTTTTAATATGCTGTGATAAATGACTTTTTCGTGCACATTTATAATTGCATAACTCACAAGAAAATGACTTTTCCCCAGTGTGGGTTTTAATATGCAGTAATAAATTGCCTTTTTGTGCACTTTTGTAATTGCATACCTCACAAGAAAATAGCTTTTCTCGAGTGTGGGTTTTAATATGGTGTAATAAATTATTTTTTTGTGTACATTTATAATTGCATATATCACAAGAGTATGGTTTTTCACCAGTGTGGGTTCTAATATGCCGTGATAGATTACCTTTACTTGCACATTTATAATTGCAAACCTCACAAGAAAATGGCTTTTCACCAGTGTGGGTTTTAATATGCTGTGATAAATTACTTTTTTTTGTACATTTATAATTGCATATATCACAAGAGTATGGCTTTTCACCAGTGTGGGTTTTAATGTGTTCAAATAAATACGATTTTCGGGCACATTTATAGTTGCATACCTCACAGGAAAATGGCTTTTCCCCAGTGTGGGTTTTAATATGCCATAACAAATTACTTTTAAGCGCGCATTTGTAGTTGCATATATCACAAGAGTATAGCTTTTCACCAGTGTGGATTTTAATATGTCGTAATAAATCACAATTTCGAGCACATTTGTAATTGCATATGTCACAGGAAAATGGCTTTTCGCCAGTGTGGGTTTTAATATGCCATAACAAATTACTTTTAAGCGCGCATTTGTAGTTGCATATATCACAAGAGTATAGCTTTTCACCAGTGTGGATTTTAATATGTCGTAATAAATCACTTTTTCGAGCACATTTGTAATTGCATATGTCACAGGAAAATGGCTTTTCGCCAGTGTGGGTTTTAATATGCCATAACAAATTACTTTTACGCACGCATTTGTAGTTGCATATATCACAAGAGTATAGCTTTTCACCAGTGTGGGTTTTAATATGTCGTAATAAATCACTTTTTCGAGCACATTTGTATTTGCATATCTCACAAGAAAATGACTTTTCCCCAGTATGGGTTTTAATATGCTGTATCATAGTACTTTTATATGCACATTTGTAATTACATATATCACAAGAAAATGGCTTTTCCCCACGGTGGGTCATCTTGTGTTTCAATATTCGACTTGTTGGTGCACATTTATAGTTCAATATCTGACAAGAGTAAGGCTTGGCAGCAGTGTGGATTCTCACGCGTGGTTTCTCATCTAGTACAGCTTGTTTGGGTTTCTTGAATATGTCGTATAACTGGACTACACAATTTGTGAATCTATTTATATCTGTGTACGGTTTGGTGCCGCTCTGAGATGATCGCTTGTCCAGTTCGTCAATGTTAGTTTCAAGGATTTGTTCGCTTTTCTGGATCGCACCTGCTTCTTCAGTTGCCTGCACTTTGTTATCGTTGTTTGCCGCAAGTCTCGCGGACAGTGGAGCCACTGAAACAACACATTCTTCTTATAATTGACTCCGACAAACCTTTGCGACAGCTCTACTGCTACTATCTGTGCGCCTGAACGTCACTCTCGCGACTTTACAGGGCCAGAGGTGCAGGGTTCGATCCCCAGCCGTTGGACTATTGTCCTGCCCTGCTCGTCACTTACCTAAAGCCTGAGCGCAGTCTGCAGACGGGGGAGGGTCATCATTCAGCTTCTGACTTCCTGTTCTGTGAAACATAGCAGCAGAATGTGAGTTTGCTAGCACTCAACGCAAGTTCAGCCACAATAACCCACGGGTCTGAACGATTGGCCGATGTTCTGCAGCACGAGTGATGCAGCACATGCAGTGTCGTTGTATACTGACTTGTTCTGCAGCACGAGTGAGTCACAGCTGCGGCTCACAGCTGCACGAGGCTCGCACACTTGTGATGCAGCACATGCAGTGTCGTTGTATACTGACTTGTTCTGCAGCACGAGTGAGTCACAGCTGCGGCTCACAGCTGCACGAGGCTCGCACACTTGTGATGCAGCACATGCAGTGTCGTTGTATACTGACTTGTTCTGCAGCACGAGTGAGTCACAGCTGCGGCTCACAGCTGCACGAGGCTCGCACACTTGTGATGCAGCACATGCAGTGACGTTGTATACTGACTTGTTCTGCAGCACGAGTGAGTCACAGCTGCGGCTCACAGCTGCACGAGGCTCGCACACTTGTGATGCAGCACATGCAGTGTCGTTGTATACTGACTTGTTCTGCAGCACGAGTGAGTCACAGCTGCGGCTCACAGCTCCGCCACCAGCACTCTGCAAAACGCAAAACTTATTCACATGTCTGTCCGTCTATAAAGCAAATTGTTTTTTTTATGTTATAATTTGCTCATTATCCTTCTATGAGATCCTAAAAAGTATTTCATATTTTCATGAGACTTGAATAATGCCAAAAGCTATCTGGTGTGACTGAAGATTTCCATTAGGTCTAGCAAGTTTTTTTTACTAGTTATTTTTATTTAAAATTATGGTTTTACAATATTCACACCGAAAGTTATTTTTGTATTTAACAGGATTCCAGTAAAGCAGAAAGCAAAAATCGGACTGATTCCACGTGTATAATATGTTTACTAAGACTGACATCACAACATGGTCAACAGTGTTTTTGACTTTTGGAAAAATCAATTAAATATGCAGTTTTAACTGGAGTTTCTAAAGAATTATATTACAATTTTTTATGAAAATATATATATATGAAATTAATACTGTTTAAATTGGTTATGTCATGAGTCGAGTACCCTATTGTATGATAGATATGCAGAGGAGGATGATCACCTCCGTGGAGTAGTCACCTGGAGATGCGTGCTCATATGTTCCTTGTATGCAAGTTCTTGCACAAAGTCCTCAAAACAAAATTCACATTGGAAGATATCACTTTCACTCTTTATGGAACTCTGTGTTGCGGCCACATGGTCTGCTTTCCTACGAAGAGCTTGACTTATAGCTTCATCCAGTAGCCTAGACTCCAACTCTATGCTCATGTCAGAGTATTCATCATCAGATGCACACTCATTGTTGGAATTGTCTATGTGATTGTCATCTTCTTGTGCCAATTCCAAGTTATCAGCACTCGACATGGAGTCAGAACTGTTTTCATTCTTCACCACAACTGTTGCAACATCTCCCACTACAGATTCCTCTCCATCAGTGTGATCTATGTACAAGTCACAATGGTTAGCTCCTAATGTTGTTTGTGTCAAATTACACTTCAGATGTGCACTTATGCAGTTCATCAATTCTTTGTGTTGTATAGTATTCTGAAACAAGGTCAATGTTACACCAAACAATCAAATCAGCAAGTAAAGTAACAAGACATTACAATGCCTAACATGCAACCAAACAACTATTGTCTATTTCTCTTAATGAATATGTCGTTTCGTCGCATGCTAGGTGTACTAGTTTAAATATAAATGAAATAGTTAATATTAAGTACTCACTACTGTCCCGTCGGTCAGTGGTTAGCCTATGTGGCTTTGGATCACAAGCTCCTGTGTTCAAATCCTGACTCAGCTCATGGAATACCTACTGAGCTCAGTGAACAAAAGGAATTGGGAAGCTATAAGGATGGAGGCATATCACTAACATAGGCTGATTATGATGAAGTACTCACTGATGCATGTTGTTCAACTGAGTCCGTCAGCAGTGAATGGGCTCTCAAGCTCAAGTCTCTAAATCTGCTGAAGTTGATCAATCTCTGAGCACACATCACACAGAGCGTTTGCTTCAGGTTTCCTCGACGACACAACTGAAACAACTGCACACAATAGGGGTTTGAAAAAAAATTTTCAAAATTTCTGTGAAACTAAGGTTATAAAATTTGATTGGATAAAAATTACTGTGGCATATTTTTAAGCAATCAGCAGCACTGCAAAGATGTCTCTGGATCTCCAAAAGCAGCCATCGCAGATACAATTACTTCTACTAATTGCTCTACTATTAACATACTTTAAATATTAACAATAAAAAATGTAGTCAAATGCCCAATGAAGTTGTCAACTCACAGACAGTCCAGTCAGCTGTTCATATGCCTCCTCCAACTTGTGTTTACTCATTAGAGACAGCTTGCTGTCAGAGTCCAGGCATATCATGCACATCTGTAAATATACCAACAGTTACTTCTACAGGACTGATTGCATGTAAGTAATGCTATAATGCTTTAGTCCTTCCTCGATTTAAATTATCAACATACAATGAACTTACATGCAATGTTTACAAATAAAAACATAATAAACAGACCTGCACTATTGAAGGAACTGCATTAGAGTGAATCTGCCGCACACAACTCTCTGTTGTATAAAAGTCATCATCTAGGAAGTGCTGGGAGCAGACCACAGCAGGGTCGGGCAGGTGATGGTCTTGTGTGCCGAGGGCTCTGAGCCAAGCAGTACGGAGATTGCCTTCACTGGGTAATCTGGAAATCAACACAATCATGGTATACACAACTATACCTATGAACTATATGTTTGGATATGTTTTTTTGTTTGTTACAAATTCAAGGTTACTACACAATTGGTAAATTCATTAATGACAAAGATACTTGGACGCCATTGGAACAGGTTTCACCATCTTAATCATCAAATTTTAATTATACCAATTGATGTATCAGCAATAAGTACATGTACCACAACATTGACATAAAAACTGTATGTGAATAAATATCCCAGTGCAGCCTGAGGTATCGGGAGAGACTGTCAGTTCACACAAATGAGCTTGCGTGGGCTCTGAGTCACGAGGGTGGACTCGGTTTTGCTCGGCCACAAAGACACAGCATTCCCGACCTGTGGAACAGATTTCCATAACAATCCAAAGGGGGAGCTGCTGACAGGGAATCTGCAAACTAGCTCTCGAGGAAATCCTTGAATGATATGATGATATCAGATACATGAATGGCTTATTGCCTATGAGCAGATCGCCATGTCGCAGAAAGTACATATAAAAAAAAATACCAATTGACATATTTATCTTTTAATCATATATATCTAACAAGCGGACGCCCGCGACTTCGTCCGCGTGAAACTCGATGTAAACTTTCAACTACCCCTACCCTACCCTACCCCTACATTTCCTGAATTTTCTTTGCTATAAACCTCACAGAGTCCGAGACGTTTCCATCGAATGCAAAACCGTGGAAATCGGTTTGTGCGTGCTAGAGTTATAGCGTCAGGAAGGAAAACCAGACTTATTTTTATATAGTAGATTGACATTTCTAAATACAATTAGTCTTAATTTCAATTATAATTTTACTTGAAATACTATTTGCACTTCCAAATTCAAATTTGTACCTATAAATTAAATTACTTAGTTATTGATTAAATTACTTATCACTTATGTAAATCAGCTTAAAATTGTTTTTTCTATATAATATCTTTATGATATCTTAGATTATATTGTAGATTAGAGTAGAATTAACGGACATGAGTACACCTGTACCTAAGAAATGTAATAACAACATAAAATACTCTGTAAAACTGTGAATGTTATGAAAATCTTTTAATAGCTAAACAATGTAATATAACAATGTAATTGAATGTAAGCACAAGTTTAATGTATAGATTTTCCTTAACCATTTGACTCCTAAATGGATGACCGGTCGCCCATCATATCCATTACGTGACATGTAAAAAAATATAAAGTAAACTAAGGGCAATAGGCGAGCACAGTATCATGCTCCATGCGATAGAGGAATATAAAGATTATTTAAATGGCTCACAACGGTAGACTAAAACCACATTCCCTGACTGTCGGCTTCTTCAACGCAGACGGGCTCACCGATAAAACCCGCGGGCAGCGAAAGGTTAATAAATAAATAAATCTTTCATTTACACAAGAAGACAATTTGAAATGAATTGTAATAATTTTAACAATTATAAATTAAAATGATGTTTACTTTTGAGTTTATTGCTGGCTCTTCTCAGTAGAATTTGCATACTGTAGGTAGTCTTTACAAATACTCAAACTTGATGTTATAAAATGCATGTAAAGTAAGCCTTGAATAATTGAAATAAATGTATTATGAATTTGATGCTTGTCTTCAATTGATTTAGGTATCAAAACTTGATAGTAAAACTTCAACACACATGGCTTTCAATATGATATTATACTAACTGTGGTCAAGAAAAGGAACCAATATAGCTCACGTCACTCAGTAATCAGTACACAGTGCGTGAGACAAGGTTATTATAGTTATTCTTCTTTCCTTGTGGAACTTTTTCACACTTGGTCATTATGTTGGTCCTCGTAGGTCATAGTTATAGCACTAGGTATAGTACGCGCGTTAACAACTGAGTCTTAGGGCCATAAATCATTTCTCTATATCTATCTCGCTTGCACTTATGGGTCTTATGGAGCCGTCTAGTGAAGGGTGTAACAATGAAAGACATATTATCGATAAGTAAAGTTTATTATCGTATCTTGTTCACAAAATTAAAAAAATTAACAATATTTGATTTAATATAATACATATTTCATATTATATAATTATTAACTAAATAAAATTAATCTTCATCTGAGTCTTCATCATCAGAATCTTCGTCTTCTGCCAAATTTATTATAAGCGGCGCGTGATCTCTAATTAGAGCTTTTTGTAAATCTTTGTTTTGAAGTTCTTCGGCATGCCTAACACATTTGGCCCAGTCTTCTCGTGTGACATTTTCTATGGCTCGGTGGAGGTGATTTTCGACATCTGCTATCTTGAAGGTATTATTATTCTTCGCAACTTCTCCCTTTACTTGTGCCCAAATTAATTCTATTTGCGGCCATTTCACGTGGTTTGTTGAAATTTAGAGAAGCCACTTTATTCGGATCACTTTTCAATTCATTGAGAAACAGGAATACGTTGTGAATCAGTGTTCGAGCTTGAGGGCTAATATCGCCATGTAATTTCTTCAGATCAACGTTAGAAAATAAAGTATCCATAGTGCGCAACGAGTAACACATGAATGTATTTATTTAATTGCAGTAAACACATTTATAGCAAAAAAAATACGCAATGCAATTACATTAGAAACCGACCAATCAGAATCGTCCAAATCATTATTGACTCATCATTAGCACGTGCGCAGGTAGCCGTTTATCGATAATTAGGGTGCGCAGGTAGGCGCGCTGCACATTCCTATCTTTTTTGACTTTTATGACCGGACGACTCAGATGATAACGCGCATACTATAGTCTTTACGGTAGCTTGTAGATTTTGATAGTCAGAATAAGACTGGTTGACGAAGAGTTGTAATGTTGTCTGTGAGATTGGCGGCTGTGGCTGAAATACATGAGATAAATAATTCTACTCACGCATGAAAGGTAATTCCCGTTCTCTCAGATGTTGACATATTGTCGGAAGTATTTTCGCAGAAAGGCACGCAGCACCGCATTATTGATGTGTGGATTGTGTCGTCAAGAATCACAGAAAACTTGTCACCTTAAATAATACACATAAACTGCTTGTCATGAACTCACGATCACGAATACATACACAAAGTACAAACGTACAAACATTAAACAATAGTCCTCAACTGATAGGATAGGTATAGGCAAGGAACATAATTATTGATATTTAGTTTCTAGTCTATAGTGATCTGTGATATTTAGTT
Source organism: Bicyclus anynana (assembly GCF_947172395.1). Taxonomy (NCBI): domain Eukaryota; kingdom Metazoa; phylum Arthropoda; class Insecta; order Lepidoptera; family Nymphalidae; genus Bicyclus; species Bicyclus anynana. The sequence continues at coordinate 1,426,565 of NC_069109.1, forward strand.
ATTTACTCAGGAGTCAGGAGCAAGGCCAAAGCAAGGCTTGGCGCTTGGGCAAAAAAAAAAAAAACGATCTATCAAAATATTTAATATCGCTATTTTTTCCGAAAATAATCGATATATATAGGCGATTTTTTTTTCGATATATCGATTTTCGATTTTTATTTTCGAGTATCAAAAACTAACAAATGTTTAAAAATTCAACATGGAATTATTAATTATTACATTAAACTAATGAAAATTATCTATAGTCTATATATGCCACGTTTGTGGTCTGTGAGGTGAAGACTGAAGGTCGTAGAAGCCAGTGCTTTAATAAGAAACCAGTCATACGATTTCAGTACTACTATCGATTCAAAAGATCGATTTTTTTGGCTTGATAAATCGGTTCTTCGATCTCAGATCGCCATCCCTAATCAGTACAGTATTATAAATCACTAACGGATGCCCGCGACTTCATCCGCGTAAAAATTGATGTAAACTTCTCTTCCTCTACCTTACCCTGCTCGTAAACCTAACCCAACCCTACCCTACCCTACCCCTACCTTACTCCTACCCTACCGCTAACGCTAACCCTACCCTCCCCCACCTTACCCCTACCCGTAACCTATCCATACCCTATCCTACCTTACCCCTAATCTACCCCTACCCTACCCCTATCTTACTCCTACCCTACCGCTAACCCTTCCCTACCCCTATCTTACCCCAACCCTACCCCTACCCTACCCGTACCCTACCCTTTTCCTACTCCTCCCCTACCCTATACCTTCCATATCCTTCCCCTACCTCTACCTTGCCCCTACCCTACACTACCCCTACCTTATCCGTACCCTACCCTACCCTACACTTTCCCTAAATTACCCCTACTCTACCTCTATCTTACCCCTTCCCTACCCCTATCCTATCCCTATCCTCAGCAAAATTGGTCAAGCCTTTTGTGCGTGGTGAATGACCAAAAGACTATAATTTCCCAAGAGACTTCTATGCTAATACTATAAAGAGGTAAAGTTTGTGTGGTTGTCGGGGGTAATCTCTGGATCTACTGGACGAATTTGGAAAATTCTTTTACCAATAGAAAGCTACATTATTAGCAAGTGTCATAGGTTATATTCACACGGGAACGGGAACCACGTAATTGAAACCGCGGGGCGTCATATAGCGGCATTTCTGCGATTTTCAGAAATTTTGTATTATCTCCGAAACTATATAACTAATTAACATACTGTAAAAGGCAAATCTTATCTCTATAATATCTTTGTGATTATTAAATAATTTATTTTGATAAGGATTTAAGTTTAGTTGTGTAAATAATGACGTAAACCTTAGTTTAAAATTTAAATAATTTATTAAAGTACTAAAGGTACTATATCTGCTAAAATATAAAAGATAGATATATGGTGTCGCGGACTTTTTTATAGAATTTTTAAAGGTTCAAAAAGCCTCCATACATTTATTTCAGTTATACGCAATGGTTGAGGCAGCGCATGCGAATAAGTAAGTTTTTCGGTCCGAACTGTAAGAGAAAACCCGCGATAACTCAGTAGTTACATATGATAGAAATATAAAATATAGCCTACAGCACTTCCCGATAACGTAGCATTCTACTGGTGAAAGAAATTTTTAAAATCGGACCAGCAGTTCCTAAGATTACCCCATTTCAAAGAATTGTTACAAACTTACAAACTTTACCTCTTTATAATATTAGTATAAGTATATAATGAAATTGAATTCAATTGAAGACAAGCATCAAATTCAAAATACATTTATTTCAATTATTCAAGACTTACTTTACATGTATTTTATAACATCAAGTTTGAGTATTTGTAAAGACTACCTACAGTATGCAGGTTCTACTGAGAAGAGCAATAAACTCAAAAACATCATTTTAATTTATAATTTTTAAAAATTATTAAGTTTTAGGTTATTTGTCTATGGTGTAAACTAAATAAGTTATTCATCTATGGCAACGATGCACAGATTAAAAATATAGTTGAATGACTTCACAGTGACAGTTGACTACTTGTCTTATTGCGGGTTCCATTTTTTTTTAATTTTGGGTTTTAAGCCCTATATTTTATGTTCTTTTAAGATAAAAATAATTTGTTCTGCTCAGTTGACACTCAGAATAAAGGCCCAGCCTCTATAGAAAATTGGGACATGTTTCAGTTCCTTATCTACAAATTAAACATAGACAATACAGTAAAAGTTGCCATGATAAAAATTTCTAATTATTATTAAATGATTATGAAACACGGCTAAAACTCACGTGATATTACGTCGGAGTATGCCCGACTAGTTTCGAACCCATACGGGGCCCTTAGTCATGAGCTGGTTCTTGCATCGCGGCACGATCCAAACTGCGAAGCGGCTGCGCGACGCGCTGCTGCACGCATTACGCGCGCGGAGAGGGGTTGAGTGGTGGGGAGTGAAGGTTCCGTTATACTCTCCGACGGTTCATTAATGTCATCTTCATTAGACTCGTCTTCTTGTAAGCAAACCGAACTAATGCTATCTTGTTCCAAGTTTGTTGTATGTGACAATGAAAGAAATAGCGGTTTCCACGCTGTGGGCAGCAACCATCCATGATCCCGATTAAAATTCGGGTGACGACTAATTTCTATCGCTTCACGTATCTTACGAGGTACTAGAAACTTTTCCCTTGACAATACAGAAGCCTTATCAAAACGGATATAATGAGTCGTACCCGAAGCTAGAACATGCTCGGCTATTGCTGAACCGTCCGTGTCCACATTCTTCACGCTCCGTATGTGTTCTTTTACTCTTGTGGTGATGTTACGGCGAGTCTCACCGATGTATGATCTACCACAGTCACACGGAATCTTGTACACCCCGGGCACGTTCAGCGGATCCCTATCCTTAGGCGATCGCAGTATACTCTTCACCAGTGCAGGTACAGGGCATACTCCGACGTAATATCACGTGAGTTTTAGCCGTGTTTCATAATCATTTAATATGAATAACACTCACGATAGTTTAAATTCCTAATTATTGTTGACAGCTAATGAAAAAAATACATTTTATATACGTAATTAATTAAAAAAACCAACCGGCCCCCCCTCCTATATATACGCCTATGGTGACGATGACAATGAAGACCTTATATACCTTTATTGAAGTTACACAAAGGCATCAAATTCAGCTTCAAATTCAGGGCCGCGACCGAAGCCGCCCCGCGCGCGGCACGCCATGTACACCAGCGACTCGCAGGACTCCTGAGGTAGTTCCAACTAGTGCCCACAGAATAAAGATGACCCAGACCCTGAAATGCCGATTAGAGTCGACACTCAATAAGAAAGGAGATGTTCCAAAATTGTATGGAGCCCAGGTCCAGTTGTACCCTAGCGGAAATAAAAGAAAATATTTATTTTAACTGTTTTTGATTATATAAATCTACGAATTTACTTTAATTCTTTCGAAATAATATTCAATATCTCCCAAGAAATGCAACATTAATACAGGTAATAATGGCGGATTGATGACGTTTTCAATGCAGTAGTCGATTTGACGTTTGCTGTCAATTGTCATGTCATAGTTGCTCTATGGTCTAAGATGGCGAATCTTGGTATAACTCAAAAACTTGGGTTTTAATATTATTTAGTTAGATTTATTCACTTTAATAAATTTTAATACCATCCTTGTATTCTTTAAATTTTAATGATACGGGGTACAAGAGTGGACCTAAAATGGACCATCTCCTTTATACTGCTTCAAAAAATTCTTATAGTCTTTCTTATATTCGTATAGTCTTAATGGTCATTTCCAAGTTAAATGTGGCCGACCTTCTTTTTTTTACAATATTTGCCATATATTTTAAATATGACCAATATTCCTGTTCCCCTCCAATTTGTTGTCAAATTCTCAAACAAATAGAGGTTAAATTAGACTTTCAGCGGCTGAAGGATCCCCTGGGGGTGCCCCCTACAACGTCTATGAATACTACTGTAAGGACTGGATACGACAATAGTGCAGTGGGCAGGGATTGAACCTTTAGTGATGAGTCCGGACTCCGACCCCTTCACTATTTAGGCAATAAATAAAACAAATGTACAATTTAAATCAAAATATAATTACTATTATACTTACTGCATTTTTATTGACCCTGTTTAAATATTTAACAACTCATATTCGGCTCACTGGTGAACACGAGTCTCTTCTCGGAATGAGGGGTTAGGTAGAAGGTCACAGGTATTGGCAGATTTCACACAGGCAGAGACAATTCTCATATGTATGCAAATTTCCTCATCATTATCAACCCATATTCGGCTCACTGCTGAGCTCGAGTCTCCTCACGCTGGCCCAATGCGGATTGGCAGACTTCACACACGCAGAGAATTAAGAAAATTCTCTGGTATGCAGGTTTCCTCACGATGTTTTCCTTCACCGTTTGAGGCGTGACATTTAATTTCTTAAAATGCACACAACTGAAAAGTTGGAGGTGCATACCCCGGACCGGATTCGAACCCACACCCTCCGGAATCGGAGGCAGAGGTCATATCCACAGGGCTATTACGAAATTTCCTCACGATGTTATAATTTCAGTAAAAATAAATTAACCATTCGCTGCCCGCGAGTATTGTATCGGTGAGCCCGTCTGCGTTGAAGAAGCCGACAGTCAGGGAATGTGGTTTTAATCCACCGTTGTGAGCCATTTAAACAATCTTTATATTCCTCTATCGCGCGGAGCATGATACTGTGCTCGCCTATTGCCCTTAGTTTACTTTATATTTTTTTACATGTCACGTAATGGATACGACGGGCGACCGGTCGTCCATTTAGGAGTCAAATGGAGACTTAATGAAAGACAAACATTTGAATTGAAAACATATATTTCCTAATTATATCAACAAGTAGTCAGTACATCTTTATAATAATAGATAAGTGTTTGCTGTTGGACTTGATCCTCGTGGTTTTTGTTAATTAAAAGGCCTTTTGATATTGAAACGTGTATTGCGTTGTAATGGAAGATGGCACAAGTGAATGACAATATGAAAAATAGTCGCAGGTAGGTAGACAAATGATATTATGATGCAATAAAGTAAACGCCTGCGGTAATCAATGTGCAATTATCGCCTTGAGGAACATTGCGGCGTTGACATCCTCCCCCGCGTAGAAAGGCTTATCTTTCTACAAACACTAATCAGGCAGCAATGGACAAATTCGGGTTAGTGGTCTTCTTAAGCTTCCTTTGGTGGTGTTTATGTCGACGACTCTGGAAACTCCGTCACGTCCTGGGAACATCCGTGTAACTCGTCCCATTCGCCAGGAAAGTGGAGGCACGTACTCTTCATGTATTAAAACAAGGTCACCAATTTTGAGCTTGGGGCCGTCGTTGGTGCGCCACTTGAGTCGGTTTTGTAATTCGGAGACATATTCTTTGTTCCAACGGTTCCAAAAATGTTGTCTGATTTGCTCAAGCCGTGCGTAGCGCTGCAGACTGCTTGAATTATGGTCAGTTAGATCGGGTGACGGCAGTGAAGTGATAGGACGACCAATCAGAAAATGCCCTGGAGTAAGGGCTAGGAAGTCGTTAGGAGAAGGAGATAATGGACACAGGGGACGACTGTTAAGTATAGCTTCGACTTGTGCAAATAATGTACTTATTTCTTCGAACGTCAAATGTGTATTACCCATTACGCGTTTAATATGATGTTTCGCGGATTTCACGCCAGCTTCCCAAATGCCACCAAAGTGAGGAGCATAAGACGGTGAGAATATAAATTTGATTTGTTCTTGAGTTGCAAATTCGATAATAGATTCCTTGTTTTGTTTTAGGAATTTCTTAATGTCATTAGCAGCACCGACCAGGTTCTTTCCATTATCCGAGAAAAATTCCGCTGGTTTTCCACGTCTACTGATCATTCTACGAAACGTCATTAAGAGAGCATCTTTCGTCAAGTCACTGACCGCTTCTAAGTGTAAACATTTGTAACGCAGGCATATGAATAGGCAAAGATAGGTTTTTACAAGTCGAGCGCCACGACCTTTTCTATTTAGCGTCATAAATGGGCCGGCCAGATCTACACCTACGGATCTAAATGGAAAATCCAGAGTTATGCGCTGTGCTGGCAAATTTCCCATAAGAGGATTAAGAGTTTTACCTTGAACTCGTCTGCACATGACGCATTTCTGTACTGTGTTTCTAGCGAGCCGCCTGCCATGAATAGGCCAAATAAGTTGTCGTACAGAAGCAAGCAGTAATTGTGGACCAGCATGTAAATTATAAATGTGGTAATAATTGAAAATAAGTTTTGTTAGATAATGGGATGAATGCAGAAGGATTGGATGCCTTTGATCATAACTTAAACTAGAAGCATCTATTCGACCGCCTACTCTAATCAAGTTGTGATCGTCGATGAAAGGAGACAAAGAGAGAATGTTTGATTTAGAATTTAGTTGTTTGTTTTTCGTTAGAGTGGCATATTCATTCGGAAAAGATTGTTTTTGAGCTACTATACATAAAAAATTAAATGAGTTAGTTAATTCGTCAATAGTTAAATTACCGATTGTTTTAGATTTAGGATTTTTAATGTTGTGTATAAATCTCAATATGTAAGCTGTGACTCGTTTTAGGTTAGTAAATTTAGAATAATTTTCCATTTGTATGAAAGATTCAACAGGTTCAATTTTAACGGTATGTGATTTTATTTCCAGTTCTGGTAGAGGGAGATTGGAACTATCCTTTAATTGTGGCCATTCGCATTCAGGTTTAGAGAGAAATTGGGGTCCGGACCACCATAACTCTAAATCCTTTATTAGATGTGGGTCAACACCTCGCGATATCATATCGGCTGGATTATCCACTGTTGGTACATAGCGCCATGAAGCTGCATTCGTGAGTTCGCATATTTCGACTGTTCGATTGGCTACAAACGTTTTAAGTGTTCGTGCGTTACTTTGAAGCCAACCAAGAACGACAGTTGAATCGCACCAGTGGACGAGACGGATCACCTGACATCTTAAAGAGCACAAAGTGGTTTTCACTAATCTCGCACTTAGTAAAGCCGCGCTTAGTTCCAGGCGAGGTATGGTGGTCGGTTTCAAAGGTGCTACCTTTGACTTGGCACACAATAACTTAACAGTAGCGTAGCCGTTTTGGTTTATTGATCTTAAGTAAATACATGCACCATAAGCAGATTGAGAGGCATCGCTAAAGGAATGCAGTTCGATATGAACCGGTGATTCACAGAGTGTGAGTCTTGGAATTTGAATATTAGATAGAGCATCTAGATTATTTGCAAATTTTTCCCATGATAGTTTTACATCCTCAGGAACGGGATCATCCCATCCTACTTTCTTGAGCCACAATAACTGCATAATCATTTTAGGTTTAATAATGCAAGGACTTAATAATCCAAGCGGGTCAAAAATTTTAAAAGATGATGATAAAATTAGTCTTTTAGTTAAACAGTTTTTGTATGATGGGTTTTGAATAGGAAAATTAAAAGTATCAGAAGTGGGATTCCATCCTAAGCCCAAAGTACTTGATGACTCACTTATGCTTAAATTGTCAGTAAAATCAATAGTAGATGATTGATAAATAGTTTTAGAATTAGATCTATATTTTCGTAAGTTAAAACAACCTTTTTTTAATGCCTCAGATACAGAATTTTGAATGTAAAGTAAATCTTCTTCGTTGTCGGAACCGGTTATTAAGTCATCAACGTAAAAATCATGTTGTATAATATTTTTAATTTGTTCGTCCTCGCATTCCTCCCCCAGTTGCCAAAGGCAACGAGTACTCAAATAGCTGGCACTTGCAAAACCGTAAGTAACAGTATTTAGTTGAAGTGTTTCTAAAGGCAAAGACTCATCTTCTCTCCATAATATTAATTGAAGATTTCGGTGCTCTTCATCAATTAAAATTTGGTGATACATTTTTTCTATGTCGCCTGTTAAAATGTATCTGTATTGACGAGCTCGAATCAGAATGGAGAAAAGAGAGTCTTGTATATTTGGGCCTATTAATTGAATGTCATTAATAGACAGGCCTGAGGAAAGAACTCGCGCCGAACCGTCAAAAACGACGCGGATTTTGGTTGATTCACTGTTTGGTTTAAAAACAGAATGATGGCAATGGAAATACGATGGATTTGGAATACAAATTTTTGACTTTTCTAAATGGCCTAAATCAGCGTATTCGCGCATAAATTCTATGTATTGTGACTTAATAGCCGGTTGCTTCTTTAGTCGTCTTTCTAAATTAAGAAAACGTCGTTTGGCTAGATCATAAGAGTTACCTAAATTCTTAGGATCGTTAGTTAGAGGTAGTTTAACGCAAAATCTACCTGTGCTTAATCGTCGAGTAAAACGTTGGAAATGGTTTTCGCAAGCAATTTCATTTTCGTGTAAAATTTTATTTGTAGGAACTGATTCAAGTTCCCAAAATTTTGTTAATTGTTGGTCGATTTCGTCTACATTTTCGATTTTCTTTTTAGTACTTATTAGTTGATGAGATACGTTAGCAAGACATTGTTTATTTTGAGATTTAGAAATATTTGAAATAGGACCCGAAATTAACCAACCGAACTTAGAACTTCTTAATTTAGGATTATTGGGGCCGAGAGAATGTTGCTCACAACCCAAGATGTCCCAGAAAATATCGGCACCAATCAAAACTTCAATTGGAGCTGGCTGATCAAAAGTTGGATCTGCTAACTGTATGTCAGTAGGTATTTGTAGTTGTTGAATGTTGATAGGTATTTTAGGAATTTGACCTGTTAGTTGCTTCATAACATAACAGGTAAGTTGAATATTGAAATCTTTGTTTATTGAACCTAATTGTAGTGTACAAGTTTCTGTGACTTCATCGCAACTGGTGTTGCCGATACCTATTATATTGATTGTATTAATAGGCTCTGAATCGAGTGATAGTTTTTGTTTCAAAGATTGACTTATAAATGTAGATTGACTCCCACAGTCAAGGAGAGCCTTGACCTTTTCGATTTGATTTGTTTTCGGATTCGTCACTGTAATCAAAGCAGTGGATAAAATAATTTGATTAGTATTTTGTATGGACGTGGAGCAATTGACTACGTTGTTATTTGGTAAATTGAGAGTTGTATTTTTAGTTGTTCTATTGGATGTCGGGACTGAATCATGTTTGTTTGGAATAGTGCATAAAAGAGTATTATGTGAGTTATTACATGTACGACATGGTCCAGATTTGCAGAAACGAAGAGAGTGAGAGCCACGCAAACAATTAAAACACAACCTTAATCTTGAGACCTCGGTCTTGCGCTCCCCCACACTCTTCGCCAAAAATATGGGACAGTCGTAGATACGATGATCATTCTTGCATACGGAACAGCGGTAAGAATTTGTATTAGAAGTAGCTGCAAAAGATTTTAATTCATTATTATTATTGCCATTGTTGTAATTTTTGTAGTTGTTGTAGTTGCGTACTGAACTAGTCATTGGCCGCGGTAGTTGCCTCAACTTGTCATTTTTGTTTCTATTCAAAGTTTCTAAGACATCCGCACGATCAGACAAAAATTTATTAAATTGCTTTAGAGTAGGTACTTCGGCAAAATTATTACGACGCTCTTCCCACTTCCCTATAGTATTGTTGTCTAATTTTGATGACATGATATAAATTATAAGCGTGTCCCAGTGGTCGGTCGGTTGACCTAAGGTCGCTAAAGCACGAAGATTTTTCGATACATGGTCTATTAAAAATCGTATCGATCTTTCGGACTCCCGGGCCGACGGTTCGATACTGAAAAGTGAATTTAAGTGATGGTTAATAAGTTGTTTTTTGTTGTCGTACCGCTCACACAATGACTGCCATGCAATGCTGTAATTAGCTTCGGATAATTCAATATTAGAAATTATACGAGCGGCTTCACCCTCGAGATATGACACTAAATAGTGAAACTTATGAATTGGTTTTATTCGATCGTTGTTGTGAATTAAAGATAAAAAGTTGTCTCTGAAATCCAACCATCTGAAGAAGTGACCCTCAAATTTAGAAATTTGAATTTCAGGAAGCTTGAAACCCATGTCGTGGTTGTCGTGATGACAAACAATAGAAGTCGAATGGTCACCGCGCTCGTCGCGTGACGCGTGAGGCCGACTTGAGTTCAAGATGCTTTCATTAGAATCTATGAGATGTAAGCCTGTAGCAATTGTTATCATTAAATCTTGTTCAATGTTATCGCGTTCAGTAAGCTCTAATGACATATTATCTGAATTTACAACTTCTATTCGATTTTGCAACTCTTCAAAATAATCCGAAAGTCTTTTAATCTTTTCTGTTTTTAATTTTAACTCACCAACCTCAAGTGGTGTTAAACTATTAGAAGAAATTGAATTTAAATACGTTTTATATTTAGTAATGCGCCCTTTAACCGAGCTACGTTTTGCATAAAGTTCTCTTAATTCCTTTGCAACAGCGGGCATACTAGCACTTTCAGTCATTGTGTATTATAAGATTTGAAACGTGATTAAATGGTAATTATTTAGGTGAACAATAATACAAACAAATTATAAACAAACAAATTAAAAATTAGGCAAATACCTCATGTATAATTATGTAAGCTATTGCAAAGTAATCGAGTAATAAGTACTAAAAAGAAAAGTTTTAGCTCACGCTCCTTTATTCGGTGATACTTGTTAGGCCGCTTACAAACGAATCTCAACCGCCTTCAAACCGCTCGACTGCGCGCGTCCTTAGCTGATAAGATAACGTAGGCGCTAGGTAGGTAGGTTGCAGGCGCGCGGAGCGAAGCAACGCGATCCTGGAATGTTCGGCAATACGATTGAGTACCAAGTAAGTATATGACAAGTTTAGATGAGAGCGTAAGTAATTAATTAATAGGCATAGGTAATAACTTTATAGATTTACGTATGTGATGTAATAAAAGTAATTTAGAATAATAAGCTAGGTATACTAGATAGGTATTGTTTAGGATACTATGGTAGGTATGCAAATCTATATGTAATTTTATTAATGAATTATCAATTGTATGAAATTAATTGATCTTTACGAACTTTTAACCAAATCGTAATGTTTTAAATTGAGATTATAGTAAAAATGTAAATAATATTACGTAAAATAAGCAAAACTAATATTTCGTTAATTCATTAATAGGTACTTAGGTATAACCTAACTGTTACACATTGTTTCACAATTCACTTGATTTTGATACTATTATTTGCACAAATCTTGCTGAAAATAGAAAGTTAATAGTTTTTAGAATAGGATAAGAAAGGATTCAAGGCACTTAGCTGAGTTGATTCGTCTTTTCTTTGTTCATTGTTGAGATTGCGTCATCCAATTTTCGTATGTTTTCGTCACGAATTTCTTGTCCGTTGATTGTAATATCCAAAAGATTGTAGATTCGCGGTTGTTAATCTGCACGGTCGCCAAAATGTTTGCTGTTGGACTTGATCCTCGTGGTTTTTGTTAATTAAAAGGCCTTTTGATATTGAAACGTGTATTGCGTTGTAATGGAAGATGGCACAAGTGAATGACAATATGAAAAATAGTCGCAGGTAGGTAGACAAATGATATTATGATGCAATAAAGTAAACGCCTGCGGTAATCAATGTGCAATTATCGCCTTGAGGAACATTGCGGCGTTGACAATAAGTAATGGTTACACATATGAAACAGTTGTATGATGACATCGCGTAGTTCACCAAACGACGGTAGTCTCAAGTAGCAGAAGCTATTTTATTCAAAATCATCCGATCACCTCCTACACTACAACCTCACATACTTTATCTCTTCCTATTATTAGTATAGATTCAATATGGCGGACTAACTAAATAAATAGATGCTTGTAAACTGAGATATAAATGTAAGATAAAAAAATATGTATATAAATATAACTTTTCAGTTGTATTTTAAGAATTTAAGTATCACGTGTCTCAAACAGTGAAGGAAAACATCGTGAGGAAACCTGCATACCAGAGAATTATTCTTAATTCTCTGCGTATGTGAAGTCTGCCAATCCGCATTGGGCCAGCGTGGTGGACTATTGGCCTGACCCCTCTCATTCTGAGAGGAGACTCCAGCTCAGCAGTGAGCCGAATATGGGTTGATAATGATGATAAATATAAGTATATTTAGTCTTTTTTTTTTAATTTAAATTTTTAGATCAAATTTATTTATTTTTTGCCCTCTACTAAAATGTATAGGCAAATAAAACAGAAATACATGGAAAAACAAACAGCGGTCTTATCGCATTGTAACGATAACTACCAGGCATCCTTAGGCTCAGGACAACATCAAGTACATAACACAGTTGTATTAGGAAATTAAACTGCAACAACATATTTATAAACATGTAACATAAAAATTTAAAAAATTAATCCATGTTAATATTAATAAAACCGCAGGTGTATGGAGCTGAGCTTTGTTCTTGGCCGAGTACGCCGACAAGCACATCTCACGCACACGTGACTGTTATTTCTTACAATTGTTGTCGTGGGTACTCATATGCAGTAAAAACTCACTTTTTCGCGCAAAATTACAATTTCTCACAAGAAAATGGCTTTTCACCAGTGTGGGTTCTAATATGCTGTAATAAATTGCCTTTTTGTGCACTTTTGTAATTGCATACCTAACAAGAAAATAGCTTTTCTCGAGTGTGGGTTTTAATATGGTGTAATAAATAATTTTTTTTTTGTGTACATTTATAATTGCATATATCACAAGAGTATGGTTTTTCACCAGTGTGGGTTCTAATATGCCGTGATAAATTACCTTTACGTGCACATTTATAATTGCAAACCTCACAAGAAAATGGCTTTTCACCAGTGTGGGTTTTAATATGCTGTGATAAATGACTTTTTTTTGTACATTTATAATTGCATACCTCACAGGAAAATGGCTTTTCGCCAGTGTGGGTTTTAATATGCCATAACAAATTACTTTTAAGCACGCATTTGTAGTTGCATATATCACAAGAGTATAGCTTTTCACCAGTGTGGGTTTTAATATGTCGTAATAAATCACTTTTTCGAGCACATTTGTATTTGCATATCTCACAAGAAAATGACTTTTCCCCAGTGTGGGTTTTAATATGCTGTAATAAATGACCTTTTCGCGCACATTTGTAATTACATATATCACAAGAAAATGGTTTTTCCCCACGGTGGGTCATCTTGTGTTTCAATATTCGACTTGTTGGTGCACATTTATAGTTCAATATCTGACAAGAGTAAGGCTTGGCAGCAGTGTGGATTCTCACGCGTGGTTTCTCATCTGGTACAGCTTGTTTGGGTTTCTTGAATATGTCGTATAACTGGACTACACAATCTGTGTATGGTTTGGTGCCGCTCTGAGATGATCGCTTGTCCAGTTGGTCGATGTTAGTTTCAAGGATTTGTTCGCTTTTCTGGATCGCACCTGCTTCTTCAGTTGCCTGCACTTTGTTATCGTTGTTTGCCGCAAGTCTCGCGGACAGTGGAGCCACTGAAACAACACATTCTTCTTATAATTGACTCCGACAAACCTTTGCGACAGCTCTACTGCTACTATCTGTGCGCCTGAACGTCACTCCCGCGACTTTACAGGGCCAGAGGTGCAGGGTTCGATCCCCGGCCGGCCGGGTTGGACTATTGTCCTGCCCTGCTCGTCACTTACCTAAAGCCTGAGCGCAGTCTGCAGACGGGGGAGGGTCATCATTCAGCCTCTGACTTCCTGTTCTGTGAAACATAGCAGCAGAATGTGAGTTTGCTAGCAGTCACAGCTGCGGCTCACAGCTGCACGAGGCTCGCACACTTGTGATGCAGCACATGCAGTGTCGTTGTATACTGACTTGTTCTGCAGCACGAGTGAGTCACAGCTGCGGCTCACAGCTGCACGAGGCTCGCACACTTGTGATGCAGCACACGCAGTGTCGTTGTATACTGACTTGTTCTGCAGCACGAGTGAGTCACAGCTGCGGCTCACAGCTGCACGAGGCTCGCACACTTGTGATGCAGCACATGCAGTGTCGTTGTATACTGACTTGTTCTGCAGCACGAGTGAGTCACAGCTGCGGCTCACAGCTGCACGAGGCTCGCACACTTGTGATGCAGCACATGCAGTGTCGTTGTATACTGACTTGTTCTGCAGCACGAGTGAGTCACAGCTGCGGCTCACAGCTGCACGAGGCTCGCACACTTGTGATGCAGCACATGCAGTGTCGTTGTATACTGACTTGTTCTGCAGCACGAGTGAGTCACAGCTGCGGCTCACAGCTGCACGAGGCTCGCACACTTGTGATGCAACACATGCAGCTCCGCCACCAGCACTCTGCAAAACGCAAAACTTATTCACATGTCTGTCCGTCTATAAAGCAAATTGTTTTTTTTATGTTATAATTTGCTCATTATCCTTCTATGAGATCCTAAAAAGTATTTCATATTTTCATGAGACTTGAATAATGCCAAAAGCTATCTGGTGTGACTGAAGATTTCCATTAGGTCTAGCAAGTTTTTTTTACTAGTTATTTTTATTTAAAATTATGGTTTTACAATATTCACACCGAAAGTTATTTTTGTATTTAACAGGATTCCAGTAAAGCAGAAAGCAAAAATCGGACTGATTCCACGTGTATAATATGTTTACTAAGACTGACATCACAACATGGACAACAGTGTTTTTGACTTTTGGAAAAATTTATTAAATATGCAGTTTTAACTGGAGTTTCTAAAGAATTATATTACAATTTTTTATGAAAATATATATATACGAAATTAATACTGTTTAAATTGGTTATGTCATGAGTCGAGTACCCTATTGTATGATAGATATGCAGAGGAGGATGATCACCTCCGTGGAGTAGTCACCTGGAGATGCGTGCTCATATGTTCCTTGTATGCAAGTTCTTGCACAAAGTCCTCAAAACAAAATTCACATTGGAAGATATCACTTTCACTGTTTATGGAACTCTGTGTTGCGGCCACATGGTCTGCTTTCCTACGAAGAGCTTGACTTATAGCTTCATCCAGTAGCCTAGACTCTAACTCTATGCTCATGTCAGAGTATTCATCATCAGATGCACACTCATTGTTGGAATTGTCTATGTGATTGTCATCTTCTTGTGCCAATTCCAAGTTATCAGCACTCGACATGGAGTCAGAACTGTTTTCATTCTTCACCACAACTGTTGCAACATCTCCCACTACAGATTCCTCTCCATCAGTGTGATCTATGTACAAGTCACAATGGTTAGCTCCTAATGTTGTTTGTGTCAAATTACACTTCAGATGTGCACTTGTGCAGTTCATCAATTCTTTGTGTTGTATAGTATTCTGAAACAAGGTCAATGTTACACCAAACAATCAAATCAGCAAGTAAAGTAACAAGACATAATAATGCCTAACATGCAACCAAACAACTATTGCCAAGTTCTCTTAACATATATGTTGTTAGTTGCATGCTAGATGTACTGGTTTAAATATAAATGAAATAGTTAATACTAAGTACTCACTACGGTCCCGTCGGTCAGTGGTTAGCCTATATGGCTTCGGATCATGCGCTCCTGGGTTCCAATCCTGGCTCAGCTCATGGATTACCTACTGAGCTCAGTGAACAATCTCAGCCCGGAGTTGGGAAGCTATCCCCTCCCCTATAAAGAGGGAGGCATATCACTAACATAGGTTGATTACGATAAAGTACTCACTGATGCATGTTGTTCAACTGAGTCCGTCAGCAGTGAATGGGCTCTCAAGCTCAAGTCTCTAAATCTGCTGAAGTTGATCAATCTCTGAGCACACATCACACAGAGCGTTTGCTTTAGGTTTCCTCGACGACACAACTGAAACAACTGCACACAATAGGAGTTTGAAAAAAAATTTCCAAAATTTCTGTGAAACAAGGTTATAAAATTTGATTGGATAAAAATTACTGTGGCATATTTTTAAGCAATCAGCAGCACTGCAAAGATGTCTCTGGATCTCCAAAAGCAGTCATCGCAGATACAGTTACTTCTACTAATTGCTCTACTATTAACATACTTTAAATATTAACAATATAAAATGTAGTCAAATGCCCAATGAAGTTGTCAACTCACAGACAGTCCAGTCAGCTGTTCATATGCCTCCTCCAACTTGTGTTTACTCATTAGAGACAGCTTGCTGTCAGAGTCCAGGCATATCATGCACATCTGTAAATATACCAACAGTTACTTCTACATGACTGATTGCATGTAAGTAATAATATAATGCTTTAGCCCTATCTTGATCTAAATTATCAACATATACTGACATGCAAGTTTAAGTCTATCTTGCCCCTTTTGGATCTTAGTTCACAATTAAAAACACAATAAACAGACCTGCACTATTGAAGGAACAGCATTAGAGTGAATCTGCCGCACACAACTCTCTGTTGTATAAAAGTCATCATCTAGGAAGTGCTGGGAGCAGACCACAGCAGGGTCGGGCAGGTGATGGTCTTGTGTGCCGAGGGCTCTGAGCCAAGCAGTACGGAGATTGTCTTCACTGGGTAATCTGGAAATCAACACAATCATGGTATACACAACTATACCTATGAACTATATGTTTGGAGCAATATGTTACAAATTCAAGGTTACTACACAATTGGTAAATTCCTTAATGACAAAGATACTTGGACGCCATTGGAACAGGTTTCACCATTTTAATCATCAAATTTTAATTATACCAATTGATGTATCAGCAATAAGTACATGTACCACGACATTGACATAAAAACTGTATGTGAAGAAATATCACAGTGCAGCCTGAGGTATTGGGAGAGACTGTCAGTTCACACAAATGAGCTTGCATGGGCTCTGAGTCACGAGGGTGGACTCCGTTTTGCTCAGCTACAAAGACACAGCATTCCCGACCTGTGGAACAGATTTCCATAACAAGCCAAAGGGGGAGCTGCTGACAGGGAATCTGCAGCAAACTAGCTCTCGAGGAAATCCTTGAATGATATGATGATATCAGATACATGAATGGCTTATTGCCTAAGAGCAGATCGCCATGTCGCAGAAAGTACATATAAAAAAAAATACCAATTGACATATTTATCTTTTAATCATATATATCTAATTGACATTTCTAAATACAATTAATCTTAATTTCAATTATAATTTTACTTGAAATAATATTTGCACTTCTGATGCCAAATTTGTACCTATAAATTAAATTACTTAGTTATTGATTAAATTACTTATCACTTATGTAAATCAGCTTATAATTGTTTTTTTCTATATAATATCTTTATGATATCTTATACTAAACTGGTTCACCAAAACAGCAGACATGCATGAGTATCTTGAAATGCCGACTGTCAAGGAAGAAATAAGAAAGTACGCCATAAAACACAAAAGCAGACTACAAGAACACACAAATAGTCTTGCCAAATTGCTTATCACGCCTGGTAAGACCAAAAGGCTAAAGCGATCCACTGTGGATGAATTATGTGGTGGACAGTAATACCCGAAAAAAAGGCCATAACACGAAGAGTCACTTAATGGAGTGACCTTTAACTAGAAACATGATCTGCTATGAAAAATTCAGTTAATAGTCAAGCGACTGATCACTGATAGATGTAACTGAACACAAAAAAAAAAAAAAAATGATATCTTAAATTATATTGTAGATTAGAGTAGAATTAACGGACATGAGTACACCTGTAGCTAAGAAATGTAATAACAACATAAAATACTCTGTAAAACTGTGAATGTTATGAAAATCTTTTAATAGCTAAACAATGTAATATAACAATGTAATTGAATGTAAGCACAAGTTTAATGTATAGATTTCCCTTAACCATTTGACTCCTAAATGGACGACCGGTCGCCCATCATATCCATTACCTAACATGTAAAAAAATATAAAGTAAACTAAGGGCAATAGGCGAGCACAGTATCATGCTCCGCACGATAGAGGAATATAAAGATTGTTTAAGTGGCTGACAACGGTGGATTAAAACCGCATTCCCTGACTGTCGGCTTCTTCAACGCAGACGGGCTCACCGATAAAATACTCACGGGCAGCGTATGGTTAATAAATAAATAAATCTTTCATTTACACAAGAAGACAATTTGAAATGAATTATAATAATTTTAACAATTATAAATTAAAATGATGTTTACTTTTGAGTTTATTGCTGGCTCTTCTCAGTAGAACCTGCATACTGTAGGTAGTCTTTACAAATTTTACTTGATGTTATAAAATGCATGTAAAGTAAGCCTTGAATAATTGAAATAAATGTATTATGAATTTGATGCTTGTCTTCAATTGATTTAGGTATCAAAACTTGATAGTAAAACTTCAACACACATGGCTTTCAATATGATATTATACTAACTGTGGTCAAGAAAAGGGACCAATATAGCTCAGTCACTCAGTAGTCAGTACACAGTGCGTGAGACAAGGTTCTCATAGTTGTTCTTCTTTCCTGAAAGTGGAACTTTTTCACACTTGGTCATTATGTTGGTCCTCGTAGGTCATAGTTATAGCACTAGGTAGTCTTTACTTGTAGATTTTGATAGTCAGAATAAGACTGGTTGACAAAGAGTTGTAATGTTGTCTGTGAGATTGGCGGCTGTGGCTGAAATACATGAGATAAATAATTATACTCACCCATGAAAGGTAATTGCCGTCCTCTCAGATGTTGACATATTGTCGGAAGTATTTTCGCAGAAAGGCACGCAGCACCGCATTATTGATGTGTGGATTGTGTCGTCAAGAATCACAGAAAACTTGTCACCTTATATAATACACATAAACTGCTTGTCATGAACTCACGATCACGAATCACGAATACAAACACAAAGTACAAACGTACAAACATTAAACAATAGTCCTCAACTGATAGGATAGGTATAGGCAAGGAACATAATTATTGATATTTAGTTTCTAGTCTATAGTGATCTGTGATATTTAGTTATTTACTCAGGAGTCAGGAGCAAGGCCAAAGCAAGGCTTGGCGCTTGGGCAAAAAAAAAAAAAACGATCTATCAAAATATTTAATATCGCTATTTTTTCCGAAAATAATCGATATATATAGGCGATTTTTTTTCGATATATCGATTTTCGATTTTTATTTTCGAGTATCAAAAACTAACAAATGTTTAAAAATTCAACATGGAATTATTAATTATTACATTAAACTAATGAAAATTATCTATAGTCTATATATGCCACGTTTGTGGTCTGTGAGGTGAAGACTGAAGGTCGTAGAAGCCAGTGCTTTAATAAGAAACCAGTCATACGATTTCAGTACTACTATCGATTCAAAAGATCGATTTTTTTGGCTTGATAAATCGGTTCTTCGATCTCAGATCGCCATCCCTAATCAGTACAGTATTATAAATCACTAACGGATGCCCGCGACTTCATCCGCGTAAAAATTGATGTAAACTTCTCTTCCTCTACCTTACCCTGCTCGTAAACCTACCCAACCCTACCCTACCCTACCCCTACCTTACTCCTACCCTACCGCTAACGCTAACCCTACCCTCCCCCACCTTCTTCTTCTTCTTGATGTCGCGGCTCTGCAGGTCTCTTGAGGTCCTGTATCACGTTGACCGTTACCGATCTATTGTGATCGCCACTGACTAGATATCCCCTCCAATACTGGTTGCTGCCAGGTACAGCAGCAGTTTCTTGGCTGGGATGTGTTTCACCTCCTCTGGATCCATTGTGTAATGCCCTAAGTGGAGGTTGCGTTTATGTATTAGAGCTGGGCAATTGCATAAGATGTGCATAGGTGTTTCCTCTGCGTCTAGGCAGAGTCTGCACAGATCTGTGTCCCGGAGTTTAAGATTGAACATGTGTCTATTGAGTCCACAGTGTCCGGTAAGTGCCCGCACTAAGATACATAGGTTTTTCCTACTAAGCGCTAGTAGGTCTGAAGCAGCCTTCTTATTGAAGGATTTTACTAGCGCTTTTGAGTGATTCATTCCTGGAAGTTTTCTCCAGCGAATAAGGGTGTCGTAGTAACAGTAAGTTAACAGGGTGAGTTTGGCTAGGCTTTTAGGTATACCACAGAAGGGTTCAGGTCCTGTCTGTGGTAACCTCGCGCCTAGTTTCGCAAGTTGGTCCGCCTTTTCGTTGCCGACTATTCCTGCATGCCCTGGAACCCAGCGAAGGATAACCTGATTACGGTTGCCCAAGTTATTCAGACATTGCCAGCAGTTTTCAACAAGTCTAGAGGTAATAACCTCCTCCCCTCCCCCACCTTACCCCTACCCGTAACCTATCCATACCCTATCCTACCTTACCCCTAATCTACCCCTACCCTACCCCTATCTTACTCCTACCCTACCGCTAACCCTTCCCTACCCCTATCTTACCCCAACCCTACCCGTACCCTACCCTTTTCCTACTCCTCCCCTACCCTATACCTTCCATATCCTTCCCCTACCTCTACCTTGCCCCTACCCTACACTACCCCTACCTTATCCGTACCCTACCCTACCCTACACTTTCCCTAAATTACCCCTACTCTACCTCTATCTTACCCCTTCCCTACCCCTATCCTATCCCTATCCTCAGCAAAATTGGTCAAGCCTTTTGTGCGTGGTGAATGACCAAAAGACTATAATTTCCCAAGAGACTTCTATGCTAATACTATAAAGAGGTAAAGTTTGTGTGGTTGTCGGGGGTAATCTCTGGATCTACTGGACGAATTTGGAAAATTCTTTTACCAATAGAAAGCTACATTATTAGCAAGTGTCATAGGTTATGTCTGGTCCTCATATTCACACGGGAACGGGAACCACGTAATTGAAACCGCGGGGCGTCATATAGCGGCATTTCTGCGATTTTCAGAAATTTTGTATTATCTCCGAAACTATATAACTAATTAACATACTGTAAAAGGCAAATCTTATCTCTATAATATCTTTGTGATTATTAAATAATTTATTTTGATAAGGATTTAAGTTTAGTTGTGTAAATAATGACGTAAACCTTAGTTTAAAATTTAAATAATTTATTAAAGTACTAAAGGTACTATATCTGCTAAAATATAAAAGATAGATATATGGTGTCGCGGACTTTTTTATAGAACTTTTAAAGGTTCAAAAAGCCTCCATACATTTATTTCAGTTATACGCAATGGTTGAGGCAGCGCATGCGAATAAGTAAGTTTTTCGGTCCGACCTGTAAGAGAAAACCCGCGATAACTCAGTAGTTACATATGATAGAAATATAAAATATAGCCTACAGCACTTCCCGATAACTTAGCATTCTACTGGTGAAAGAAATTTTTAAAATCGGACCAGCAGTTCCTAAGATTACCCCATTTCAAAGAATTGTTACAAACTTACAAACTTTACCTCTTTATAATATTAGTATAAGTATATAATGAAATTGAATTCAATTGAAGACAAGCATCAAATTCAAAATACATTTATTTCAATTATTCAAGACTTACTTTACATGTATTTTATAACATCAAGTTTGAGTATTTGTAAAGACTACCTACAGTATGCAGGTTCTACTGAGAAGAGCCAGCAATAAACTCAAAAACATCATTTTAATTTATAATTTTTAAAAATTATTAAGTTTTAGGTTATTTGTCTATGGTGTAAACTAAATAAGTTATTCATCTATGGCAACGATGCACAGATTAAAAATATAGTTGAATGACTTCACAGTGACAGTTGACTACTTGTCTTATTGCGGGTTCCATTTTTTTTTAATTTTGGGTTTTAAGCCCTATATTTTATGTTCTTTTAAGATAAAAATAATTTGTTCTGCTCAGTTGACACTCAGAATAAAGGCCCAGCCTCTATAGAAAATTGGGACATGTTTCAGTTCCTTATCTACAAATTAAACATAGACAATACAGTAAAAGTTGCCATGATAAAAATTTCTAATTATTATTAAATGATTATGAAACACGGCTAAAACTCACGTGATATTACGTCGGAGTATGCCCGACTAGTTTCGAACCCATACGGGGCCCTTAGTCATGAGCTGGTTCTTGCATCGCGGCACGATCCAAACTGCGAAGCGGCTGCGCGACGCGCTGCTGCACGCATTACGCGCGCGAAGAGGGGTTGAGTGGTGGGGAGTGAAGGTTCCGTTATACTCTCCGACGGTTCATTAATGTCATCTTCATTAGACTCGTCTTCTTGTAAGCAAACCGAACTAATGCTATCTTGTTCCAAGTTTGTTGTATGTGACAATGAAAGAAATAGCGGTTTCCACGCTGTGGGCAGCAACCATCCATGATCCCGATTAAAATTCGGGTGATACTCTTGTGGTGATGTTACGGCGAGTCTCACCGATGTATGATCTACCACAGTCACACGGAATCTTGTACACCTCGGGCACGTTCAGCGGATCCCTATCCTTAGGCGATCGCAGTATACTCTTCACCAGTGCAGGTACAGGGCATACTCCGACGTAATATCACGTGAGTTTTAGCCGTGTTTCATAATCATTTAATATGAATAACACTCACGATAGTTTAAATTCCTAATTATTGTTGACAGCTAATGAAAAAAATACATTTTATATACGTAATTAATTAAAAAAACCAATATACGCCTATGGTGACGATGACAATGAAGACCTTATATACCTTTATTGAAGTTACACAAAGGCATCAAATTCAGCTTCAAATTCAGGGCCGCGACCGAAGCCGCCCCGCGCGCGGCACGCCATGTACACCAGCGACTCGCAGGACTCCTGAGGTAGTTCCAACTAGTGCCCACAGAATAAAGATGACCCAGACCCTGAAATGCCGATTAGAGTCGACACTCAATAAGAAAGGAGATGTTCCAAAATTGTATGGAGCCCAGGTCCAGTTGTACCCTAGCGGAAATAAAAGAAAATATTTATTTTAACTGTTTTTGATTATATAAATCTACGAATTTACTTTAATTCTTTCGAAATAATATTCAATATCTCCCAAGAAATGCAACATTAATTCAATTCAATTTTTGATTTTATGGCTTGCTGCTGTACCAACTGGGTACAATTTACTTCGCCAATGTCGCGTGGGTAAGGAAGACACACTTTTAGAGGTTGATCGGTGTAAGCTGGGAATCAAGAATTGATTATTAATCAGCTTAATTTTGACACTATAAATAGCGGATTTTTTTTTTTTTTTTTGTTAGTGTGGATGTTAGTCACATTTCTGAAAGAACACAAAATTAATATTGTTAACACATATAATATTTACAGTTTAATGTTATTACATTGAATATATTTACATATAAATTTACAATAGGGACTAAACACAGACATTAACAAACACTCAACATTTAAAGGACGTGGAAATTTAGGAGGGAGAACATCATATAGGGGGTGGAGAAGTTTAGGGCAAGAGAAGAGGATATGGGAAACTGAGCCTTCGTCCAAACCACATTCGCACAGAGAGTGATCTCTCACTCTAATTTTATTCAAGTGGACAGGTGTACAGGCATGAGCAAGTCTTAAACGGGATATTGTGGAGGTAACCCATCTGTCAGCATACCTATGGAGAAAGAACCAAGGTCGCTTGGGTATGTCTGGTTGAATTGAGGCATAGAATTTACCTTTAATGGTTTTTGATTGGTTCCAAAATGATTGCCAAGATTTATCTAAATAGTTTTTTGCTAAGGTGCTGAGGTCATGTGAATAATTTTTAAAATGTTCCAATGAGCCAAGTTGTACAGCTGCCTTAGCACAAGAGTCCGCAGATTCATTACCAGAGATGCCGGAGTGACTGGGTATCCATGCTAGAAATATAGACAAACCCATTAGATGACATGAGAACAGAGCTTCCCTAATCTGTAGTATAATAGGAAATTTTGACTTACTTCTAAAAGGGTTTTCCCTAATGGAATACAAGCAGCTAAGGGAGTCAGTAAAAATAACAGTTTGTTTTATGTTATGGGATCGGGCAAACAGGATTGCCTCTAACAAGGCAACAGCCTCTCCTGTGAACACCGAGGTTTCTGGAGGACATTTAAATTGCAAAACTATTTTATATTTGGGAACCCAGCAGGCTGCACCAACACAACTTTCAGGGGAGAGTTTTGAAGCATCTGTGTAGATGAACAAGTAATTTGACCAATTTTGATGAACAATTTCTTGGAATTTTGTGTTGGTGTCAGGGGCGTCTTTGGTTAGTCCCAGATCTGTAATCACAGGAGGATTGTAAACAAGGGCCTCATATGACGTAGAATACAAAGGATTTATTGATAATGACGACAAGGGATGCGGAAGATTGGTAAATTTTTCAAAACTATTAAGGAGACATGAAGAGGGATTACTAGGTCTAAGGACTACTGATAGCTGGGTTAATTTAGACCATAGAGGGTGGGAAGAAAGCTGAAGTGTTTTACTGATAAATCTATCACATAGATACTGTCGCCTGAGATGCAGCGGAGGATCAACACATTCAACCTGTAGAGCATTTGTTGGGGATGACTTCATTGCCCCTAAGACAATTCTAAGAGACCTATATTGAATTCTGTTCAGCAGTTCTGAGGTAGTTTTATTTAGGGGGTCTAAAATAAATGAACAGTAATCAATGTGACTACGAACTAGCGCATTGTATAATAGTTTTAAGGAGTAAGCGTGAGCTCCCCACCATACTCCTGCTACAGCCCGTAGCACATTGATACCTTTTTCACATTTTCTAGAAATGTATTGTGAATGTGCGATTCCGTTTAGTTTTCTATCAAGTATAATACCAAGAAATTTGGCTTTGTCTATCAAGTTAATAGGTTGTTCCTCCAAACTAAAGTTAAAAGTAGGGATCGATCTCTTCCTCGTAAACACTACTGCTTGGCATTTGTCCACTGCTAGAGAAAGGCCATGATCGGAGAGCCATTGGCTTAGGTAATAAAGTGCAGAGTTGAGACGTAGATGTAGTTCGTCTACAGAGCTCGAACTATGGTAAAGGACAATATCATCAGCATACTGTAATATGTTGCAAAAGTTGCTTACAGACAATTCTAGATCTTGAGTATATAGGCTATAAAGTAAGGGACTGAGGACAGAGCCTTGGGGGAGACCCTTCCAGACTAATCTGGGGGGAAGAAAGGTGGACTGGTGTTTCAACACCACTGACCTGCCAGAGAGCAGGTTACATATGAAATGAGTCATCCTCGGAGGAACACTCAGCTGGAGCAATTTTTGCCTGAGTGACGGAAGAATTACATTATCATATGCAGAAGCAATATCTAGAAATATACCCACTAGGTACTCTCCCCTTCCAAAGGCAGTTCGAATGTCTGTAGTGAGTATGCTGAGACTGTCTGCAGTACTGAGACCTTTCCTAAAGCCAAACTGGGAAGGAGCCAGCATACCTTTGCTCTCCATTAGCCACTCCAATCTGTTTTTGAGGAGGATCTCCATAACTTTTACTAAAGTAGATGACAGTGCGATAGGTCTATATGAATTAGGATCTGATGGATTTTTGCCAGATTTGAGTATGGGAATAATTAACTGGGTTTTCCAGGCATCTGGAATAAAACCCTTATCAAAAAAATAATTTATCATGTTAAGAAAACAGTGTTTAGATTTATCATTTAATTTAACCAAAAAAGAGTAGGGTACACCGTCTTCACCTGGGGCTGAATCTTTTAAACCACTAAGGGCTATTTGAAGTTCTGCAAAGGAAAAGAGGGCATCCATTTTATCTGTAACTGAAATTACTGCAGGAAATGTGGAATCTTCCATAGTTGGAACATAAGGGGGAGCAATTTTATCAGCAAAAGCACTAAGCCATTCAGTTGGATTATTGGAGATGGGATCAGAGTGATTTAAGGATCTGCGAAATCTTCTGATGTTATTCCAAACCACTGAGGAGGGGGATCTAGGGCTAAGTGATTCACAGAATGTGGACCAACTAACCTTTTTCTTTTTGGGGACTATTCTTTTAATCTTAGCAGCTATATGTTGATACTTAATAAAGTTTCCATTAGACATACAAGCTGTATATTCTTCTTCTGCAGTTGTTCTTTGATTAAATAAATCAGTGCATTCTTCATCCCACCAGGGTGGAGAAGGCAGTTGATTTTTTGCAGAAGTTTTTTTCTTAGGTATGTGAGAGTCGGCTGAAGACAGAAGAGAGTTAATAAATTGATTGTAGTAAGTCGAAAAATCACTATCATGATCCAGAACCGGAAGAGAGTCCATCATATTGTCAACGGACTGGGCATAAGCAGACCAGTTCGCTTTACTCAGTCTATATTTAAGCAGTGGGGTAGGGTTTTGAGGAGGGACAGATCTAGTATTCAATGATATGATAATTGGGAAGTGGTCACTACCATAGGTACTAGGAAGAACTCTCCAGGATAGTTGGGATGCAAGAGAAGAAGAGGAAATAGTCAGATCAACTGCAGACGGGTTCTGAGATGGATAAGCTCTACGAGTCGGAGAGCCATCATTTAGGATACACAAGTTGGCATCCTCAATGATGTCTATCAGTAAAGGAGCAAAACCATCACAGCTGAAACACCCCTACATAGTGTGGTGGGCATTGAAGTCACCCATAACAACAGTTGGGCTGGGAAGGCATGATAGGATGGATTGGATCTCAGGGATCAAGGAAGCATTAGGGTGAGGGATGTACAAAGACAAGAAGGAAATATTAAGGGATCTCACAGCAACAGCATTAATCTGATCACTGTGGGGAGGAAGGGGGATAGAAGAATAAGGGAGGTTGTGCCGGAGGAAGATGGCACTCCCTGCATGACTGTCACTCCTGTCATCCCGCAAACAGAAGAAACCCGGGACCCGGAAGCGAGAACCAGGCCTCAGCCATGTCTCCGAGATGGCAACAATGACAGGTTTATGCAGGTTAATAATTGATGTTAATTCATGTTTCTTTGGTCGAATACTTTGGCTATTCCATTGCAGTATTGTTGTTGGGGCCATTTTTAAGTATGTTAAACAGTTCAGTTAAGTTTTGGGCAACGTTGGGCGGTAAAGGCAGTTCACTGCATGGAGCAATAATGCTAACTAGGAATTCGGTTAGTAGTTCCATCATTCTCCCTTGAGATGGGAGGTTATCATTTGGGTTGGGCCTAAGGGCACAACCATTGGGGAGGGATGATGTTGGGTTATTTGTGATGGATTCATGGGCATTTTTATCGAATCCCTTGCCTAGTGGGGCTCGAGGACGGGGGGATCGGAGGATTGTCTCTCTATATGATTTGCGGGGAGTAACATTAGCTGGACGTGGAGAGTTCATAGGGCGAAAAGGGGAGGATGAAGGACAGGGTGAAAAGGCTATATCTGCAAATGATCTGCGGACAGGGGGAAAGCGTGACGAAGCCTCTATATAGGAGATGCTCTCCTGTGACATCACACTTTTAATGTCCTGCTGACGAGTGAACTCAGGGCAGCTCTTGTCAGATGCAAAGTGCTTTCCTGAGCAGTATAGGCAAGTTGATTTATCTTTAAGTACCTCACAAGAGTCCCCGGTATGTGCTTGAGCACACCTATAACATCTAGGTTTAGACCTGCACTGAGTGCGAATATGGCCAAAACGGCAGCAGTTAAGACATTGGATGGTGGGGTATTTGTAGGGTTCAACGGAAAGGGAGGAATAAAAAGAGAATATTTTAGAGGGGAGCATTTGGCCCCGAAAGGTGACTACGACCGACTGCGTCGGAATCCATTCAGTAATTCCTTCATTGGACGACTTGCGGTTTAACCTACGGGCCTTTAGTACTGCCCCACATCCGTTTGGTAGTTTCAGAGAATCGACAAATTCGTCCATATGCCATTCTGTGGGCACACCTCTGACTAGACCCATCCGAGTAATATTATATGTAGGTATAGTGGCTTGATATTTAGCCAGTTTTAAAATTGGGCTGTTCAAAAATAAGTTTGCAGCCTGTGCGGAACTGAATTCCACACTTATCTTATTGCGTCCGATATTTTTCACTCCATCACAAACTATGTCTGTAAACTTATTTTTATGTAAGAACTGTCCAAATTTAAGTGCACGAATAGAAGTACCCGCAGATGGGTCTAAGGTTTCCCTGGAAACTTGAATGATATAAGGGCCTTTGTCGTTATTATTGTCGTATTCTTTGGGGCCATCTGCAAAGGATGGGTGGGTAAAAACAGTCTGAAAGGAAGATTGGGTTAGATCTGGGGATGTTTTTTTCCCACTATCATTTGACGGCCTGTCATCTTCGACAGGACGCTTTCTGCTAGCACCATGTGCTGTTTCTGAACCGCCGGGGTCTGGGGGCTTTCGAGGCGGCGGATCCACCTCCATGCCTACCTGTCTTACTATTTACAACTTACCACCACCAAAATATGTTAGTAAAACAAAAAAAATCAGCTACTTTTCACTAAAAAAAACACTCGAAATATACACCGCACGTGGGTCAACCTTGGCCGACGCTAGCGAAGTCCAATGCAACATTAATACAGGTAATAATGGCGGATTGATGACGTTTTCAATGCAGTAGTCGATTTGACGTTTGCTGTCAATTGTCATGTCATAGTTGCTCTATGGTCTAAGATGGCGAATCTTGGTATAACTCAAAAACTTGGGTTTTAATTTTATTTAGTTAGATTTATTCACTTTAATAAATTTTAATACCATCCTTGTATTCTTTAAATTTTAATGATACGGGGTACAAGAGTGGACCTAAAATGGACCATCTCCTTTATACTGCTTCAAAAAATTCTTATAGTCTTTCTTATATTCGTATAGTCTTAATGGTCATTTCCAAGTTAAATGTGGCCGACCTTCTTTTTTTTACAATATTTGCCATATATTTTAAATATGACCAATATTCCTGTTCCCCTCCAATTTGTTGTCAAATTCTCAAACAAATAGAGGTTAAATTAGACACTCAGCGGCTGAAGGATCCCCTGGGGGTGCCCCCTACAACGTCTATGAATACTACTGTAAGGACTGGATACGACAATAGTGCAGTGGGCAGGGATTGAACCTTGATCTTTAGTGATGAGTCCGGACTCCGACCCCTTCACTATTTAGGCAATAAATAAAACAAATGTACAATTTAAATCAAAATATAATTACTATTATACTTACTGCATTTTTATTGACCCTGTTTAAATATTTAACAACTCATATTCGGCTCACTGGTGAACACGAGTCTCTTCTCGGAATGAGGGGTTAGGTAGAAGGTCACAGGTATTGGCAGATTTCACACAGGCAGAGACAATTCTCATATGTATGCAAATTTCCTCATCATTATCAACCCATATTCGGCTCACTGCTGAGCTCGAGTCTCCTCACGCTGGCCCAATGCGGATTGGCAGACTTCACACACGCAGAGAATTAAGAAAATTCTCTGGTATGCAGGTTTCCTCACGATGTTTTCCTTCACCGTTTGAGGCGTGACATTTAATTTCTTAAAATGCACACAACTGAAAAGTTGGAGGTGCATACCCCGGACCGGATTCGAACCCACACCCTCCGGAATCGGAGGCAGAGGTCATATCCACAGGGCTATTACGAAATTTCCTCACGATGTTATAATTTCAGTAAAAATAAATTAACCATTCGCTGCCCGCGAGTATTGTATCGGTGAGCCCGTCTGCGTTGAAGAAGCCGACAGTCAGGGAATGTGGTTTTAATCCACCGTTGTGAGCCATTTAAACAATCTTTATATTCCTCTATCGCGCGGAGCATGATACTGTGCTCGCCTATTGCCCTTAGTTTACTTTATATTTTTTTACATGTCACGTAACGGATACAATGGGCGACCGGTCGTCCATTTAGTAGTCAAATGGAGACTTAATGAAAGACAAACATTTGAATTGAAAACATATATTTCCTGATTATATGAACAAGTAGTCAGTACATCTTTATAATAATAGATAAGTAATAGTTACACATATGAAACAGTTGTATGATGACATCGCGTAGTTCACCAAACGACGGTAGTCTAAAGTAGCAGAAGCTATTTTATTCAAAATCATCCGATCACCTCCTACACTACAACCTCACATACTTTATCTCTTCATATTATTAGTATAGATTCAATATGGCGGATTAATTAAATAAATAGATGCTTGTAAACTGAGATGTAAGATAAATAAATCTAATATATAAAATTCTCGTGTCGCGGTGTTCGAACTTGAACTCCTCCGAAACGGCTCGACCGATTTTGATGAAATTTTTTGTGCATATTCAGTAGGTCTAAGAATCGGCCAACATCTATTTTTCAAACCCCTAAATCCTAGGATAGGGTAGTGGTAGGGTAGGGGTATGGTATAGGGATAGGGTAGGGGTAGGGTAGCGGTAGGGTAGGGGTAGGGTAGGGTAGTGGTAGGGTAGGGTAGTGGTAGGGTAGGTTTATGGTATAGGGATAGGGTAGGGGTAGGGTAGTGGTAGGGTAGTTGTAGGGTAGGGTAGGGTAGGGGTAGAGTAGAGGTAGGGTAGGGGTAGGGTAGGGGTAGGGGTAGGAGTATGGTAGTGTAAGGTAGGGATAGGGAAGAAGTGCAAATAAATAAATTAATAAGTCAAAGCGAAGCTTGAGCGAGTCCGCTAGTATGTATATAAATATAACTTTTCAGTTGTGTGCATTTTAAGAATTTAAATATCACGTGTCTCAAACGGTGAAGGAAAACATCGTGAGGAAACCTGCATACCAGAGAATTATTCTTAATTCTCTGCGTATGTGAAGTCTGCCAATCCGCATTGGGCCAGCGTGGTGGACTATTGGCCTAACCCCTCTCATTCTGAGAGAAGACTCGAGCTCAGCAGTGAGCCGAATATGGGTTGATAATGATGATAAATATAAGTATATTTAGTCTTTTTTTTTAATTTAAATTTTTAGATCAAATTTATTTATTTTTTGCCCTCTACTAAAATGTATAGGCAAATAAAACAGAAATACATGGAAAAACAAACAGCGGTCTTATCGCATTGTAACGATAACTACCAGGCATCCTTAGGATCAGGACAACATCAAGTACATAACACAGTTGTAGTAGGAAATTAAACTGCAACAACATATTTATAAACATGTTACATAACAATTTAAAAAATTAATCCATGTTAATATTAATAAAACCGCAGGTGTATGGAGCTGAGCTTTGTTCTTGGCCGAGTGCCGACATGCACATCTCACGCACACGTGACTGTTATTTCTTACAATTGTTGTCGTGGGTACTCATATGCAGTAAAAACTCACTTTTTCGCGCAAATTACAATTTCTCACAAGAAAATGGCTTTTCACCAGTGTGGGTTTTAATATGCTGTGATAAATGACTTTTTCGTGCACATTTATAATTGCATAACTCACAAGAAAATGACTTTTCCCCAGTGTGGGTTTTAATATGCAGTAATAAATTGCCTTTTTGTGCACTTTTGTAATTGCATACCTCACAAGAAAATAGCTTTTCTCGAGTGTGGGTTTTAATATGGTGTAATAAATTATTTTTTTGTGTACATTTATAATTGCATATATCACAAGAGTATGGTTTTTCACCAGTGTGGGTTCTAATATGCCGTGATAGATTACCTTTACTTGCACATTTATAATTGCAAACCTCACAAGAAAATGGCTTTTCACCAGTGTGGGTTTTAATATGTTGTGATAAATTACATTTTTTTGTACATTTATAATTGCATATATCACAAGAGTATGGCTTTTCACCAGTGTGGGTTTTAATGTGTTCAAATAAATACGATTTTCGGGCACATTTATAGTTGCATACCTCACAGGAAAATGGCTTTTCCCCAGTGTGGGTTTTAATATGCCATAACAAATTACTTTTAAGCGCGCATTTGTAGTTGCATATATCACAAGAGTATAGCTTTTCACCAGTGTGGGTTTTAATATGTCGTAATAAATCACAATTTCGAGCACATTTGTAATTGCATATGTCACAGGAAAATGGCTTTTCGCCAGTGTGGGTTTTAATATGCCATAACAAATTACTTTTAAGCGCGCATTTGTAGTTGCATATATCACAAGAGTATAGCTTTTCACCAGTGTGGATTTTAATATGTCGTAATAAATCACTTTTTCGAGCACATTTGTAATTGCATATGTCACAGGAAAATGGCTTTTCGCCAGTGTGGGTTTTAATATGCCATAACAAATTACTTTTACGCACGCATTTGTAGTTGCATATATCACAAGAGTATAGCTTTTCACCAGTGTGGGTTTTAATATGTCGTAATAAATCACTTTTTCGAGCACATTTGTATTTGCATATCTCACAAGAAAATGACTTTTCCCCAGTGTGGGTTTTAATATGCTGTATTATAGTACTTTTATATGCACATTTGTAATTACATATATCACAAGAAAATGGTTTTTCCCCACGGTGGGTCATCTTGTGTTTCAATATTCGACTTGTTGGTGCACATTTATAGTTCAATATCTGACAAGAGTAAGGCTTGGCAGCAGTGTGGATTCTCACGCGTTGTTTCTCATCTGGTACAGCTTGTTTGGGTTTCTTGAATATGTCGTATAACTGGACTACACAATTTGTGAATCTATTTATATCTGTGTACGGTTTGGTGCCGCTCTGAGATGATCGCTTGTCCAGTTCGTCAATGTTAGTTTCAAGGATTTGTTCGCTTTTCTGGATCGCACCTGCTTCTTCAGTTGCCTGCACTTTGTTATCGTTGTTTGCCGCAAGTCTCGCGGACAGTGGAGCCACTGAAACAACACATTCTTCTTATAATTGACTCCGACAAACCTTTGCGACAGCTCTACTGCTACTATCTGTGCGCCTGAACGACACTCCCGCGACTTTACAGGGCCAGAGGTGCAGGGTTCGATCCCCGGCCGTTGGACTATTGTCCTGCCCTGCTCGTCACTTACCTAAAGCCTGAGCGCAGTCTGCAGACGGGGGAGGGTCATCATTCAGCCTCTGACTTCCTGTTCTGTGAAACATAGCAGCAGAATGTGAGTTTGCTAGCACTCAACGCAAGTTCAGCCACAATAACCCACGGGTCTGAACGATTGGCCGATGTTCTGCAGCACGAGTGAGTCACAGCTGCGGCTCACAGCTGCACGAGGCTCGCACACTTGTGATGCAGCACATGCAGTTGCGTTGTATACTGACTTGTTCTGCAGCACGAGTGAGTCACAGCTGCGGCTCACAGCTGCACGAGGCTCGCACACTTGTGATGCAGCACATGCAGTGTCGTTGTATACTGACTTGTTCTGCAGCACGAGTGAGTCACAGCTGCGGCTCACAGCTGCACGAGGCTCGCACACTTGTGATGCAGCACATGCAGTGTCGTTGTATACTGACTTGTTCTGCAGCACGAGTGAGTCACAGCTGCGGCTCACAGCTGCACGAGGCTCGCACACTTGTGATGCAGCACATGCAGCTCTGCCGCCAGCACTCTGCAAAACGCAAAACTTATTCACATGTCTGTCCGTCTATAAAGCAAATTGTTTTTTTTATGTTATAATTTGCTCATTATCCTTCTATGAGATCCTAAAAAGTATATCATATTTTCATGAGACTTGAATAATGCCAAAAGCTATCCGGTGTGACTAAAGATTGCCATTAGGTCTAGCAAGTTTTGTTTACTAGTTATTTTTATTTAAAATTATGGTTTTACAATATTCACACCGAAAGTTATTTTTGTATTTAACAGGATTCCAGTAAAGCAGAAAGCAAAAATCGGACTGATTCCACGTGTATAATATGTTTACTAAGACTGACATCACAACATGGACAACAGTGTTTTTGCCTTTTGGAAAAATCAATTAAATATGCAGTTTTAACTGGAGTTTCTAAAGAATTATATTACAATTTTTTATGAAAATATATATATATGAAATTAATACTGTTTAAATTGGTTGTCATGAGTCAAGTACCCTATTGTATGATAGATATGCAGAGGAGGATGATCACCTCCGTGATGTAGTCACCTGGAGATGTGTGCTCATATGTTCCTTGTATGCAAGTTCTTGCACAAAGTCCTCAAAACAAAATTCACATTGGAAGATATCACTTTCACTCTTTATGGAACTCTGTGTTGCGGCCACATGGTCTGCTTTCCTGCGAAGAGCTTGACTTATAGCTTCGTCCAGTAGCCTAGACTCCAACTCTATGCTCATGTCAGAGTATTCATCATCAGATGCACACTCATTGTTGGAATTGTCTATGTGATTGTCATCTTCTTGTGCCAATTCCAAGTTATCAGCACTCGACATGGAGTCGGAACTGTTTTCATTCTTCACCACAACTGTTGCAACATCTCCCACTACAGATTCCTCTCCATCAGTGTGATCTATGTACAAGTCACAATGGTTAGCTCCTAATGTTGTTTGTGTCAAATTACACTTCAGATGTGCAGTTGTGCAGTTCATCAATTCTTTGTGTTGTATAGTATTCTGAAACAAGGTCAATGTTACACCAAACAATCAAATCAGCAAGTAAAGTAACAAGACATAATAATGCCTAACATGCAACCAAACAACTATTGCCAAATTCTCTTAACATATATGTTGTTAGTTGCATGCTAGACGTACTGGTTTAAATATAAATGAAATAGTTAATACTAAGTACACACTATGGTCCCGTCGGTCAGTGGTTAGCCTATATGGCTTCGGATCATGCGCTCCTGGGTTCCAATCCTGGCTCAGCTCATGGATTACCTACTGAGCTCAGTGAACAACAGGAGGTGGGAAGCTATAAGGATGGAGGCATATCACTAACATAGGCTGATTATGATGAAGTACTCACTGATGCATGTTGTTCAACTGAGTCCGTCAGCAGTGAATGGGCTCTCAAGCTCAAGTCTCTAAATCTGCTGAAGTTGATCAATCTCTGAGCACACATCACACAGAGCGTTTGCTTTAGGTTTCCTCGACGACACAACTGAAACAACTGCACACAATAGGGGTTTGAAAAAAATTTCCAAAATTTCTGTGAAACTAAGGTTATAAAATTTTATTGGATAAAAATTACTGTGGCATATTTTTAAGCAATCAGCAGCACTGCAAAGACGTCTCTGGATCTCCGAAAGCAGTCATCGCAGATACAGGTACTTCTACTAAATTGCTCTACTATTCGCAAATTTCAATATACACAATTAAAAAAATGTAGTCAAATGCCCAATGAAGTTGTCAACTCACAGACAGTCCAGTCAGCTGTTCATATGCCTCCTCCAACTTGTGTTTACTCATTAGAGACAGCTTGCTGTCAGAGTCCAGGCATATCATGCACATCTGTAAATATACCAACAGTTACTTCTACAGGACTGATTGCATGTGAGTAATGATATAATGCTTTAGCCCTTCCTTGATCTAAATTATCAACATATACTCACATGCAAGTATAAGTCTATCTTGGCACTTTTTGATCTTAGTTCACAATTAAAAACACAATAAACAGACCTGCACTATTGAAGGAACAGCATTAGAGTGAATCTGCCGCACACAACTCTCTGTTGTATAAAAGTCATCATCTAGGAAGTGCTGGGAGCAGACCACAGCAGGGTCGGGCAGGTGATGGTCTTGTGTGCCGAGGGCTCTGAGCCAAGCAGTACGGAGATTTCCTTCACTGGGTAATCTGGAAATCAACACAATCATGGTATACACAACTATACCTATGAACTATATGTTTGGATATGTTTTTTTGTTTGTTACAAATTCAAGGTTACTACACAATTGGTAAATTCATTAATGACAAAGATACTTGGACGCCATTGGAACAGGTTTCACCATCTTAATCATCAAATTTTAATTATACCAATTGATGTATCAGCAATAAGTATGTACCACGACATTGACATAAAAACTGTACGTGAAGAAATATCACAGTGCAGCCTGAGGTATCGGGAGAGACTGTCAGTTCACACAAATGAGCTTGCACGGGCTCTGAGTCACGAGGGTGGACTCCGTTTTGCTCGGCTACAAAGACACAGCATTCCCGACCTGTGGAACAGATTTCCATAACAAGCCAAAGGGGGAGCTGCTGACAGGGAATCTGCAGCAAACTAGCTCTCGAGGAAATCCTTGAATGATATGATGATATCAGATACATGAATGGCTTATTGCCTATGAGCAGATCGCCATGTCGCAGAAAGTACATATAATTCAATTTTTGATTTTATGGCTTGCTGCTGAACCAACTGGGTACAATTTACTTTGCCAATGTCGCGTGGGTAAGGAAGACACACTTTCAGAGGTTGATCGGTGTAAGCTGGGAATCAAGAATTGATTTTTAATCAGCTTAATTTTGACACTATAAATAGCGGATTTTTTTTTTTTGTTAGTGTGGATGTTAGTCACATTTCTGAAAGAACACAAAATTAATATTGTTATCACATATAATATTTACAGTTTAATGTTATTACATTGAATATATTTACATATAAATTTACAATAGTTACTAAACATAGACATTAACAAACACTCAACATTTAAAGGATGTGGAAATTTAGGAGGGAGAACATCATATAGGGGGTGGAGAAGTTTAGGGCAAGAGAAGAGGATATGGGAAACTGAGCCTTTGTCCAAACCACATTCGCACAGAGAGTGAGAAAGTACATATAAAAAAAAATACCAATTGACATATTTATCTTTTAATCATATATATCTAATTGACATTTCTAAATACAATTAATCTTAATTTCAATTATAATTTTACTTGAAATACTATTTGCACTTCTGATGAAAAATTTGTACCCATAAATTAAATTACTTAGTTATTGATTAAATTACATATCACTTATGTGAATCAGCTTAAAATTGTTTTCTATATAATATCTTTATGATATCTTAGATTATATTGTAGATTACAGTAGAATTAACGGACATGAGTACACCTGTAGCTAAGAAATGTAATAACAACATAAAATACTCTGTAAAACTGTGAATGTTATGAAAATCTTTTAATAGCTAAACAATGTAATATAACAATGTAATTGAATGTAAGCACAAGTTTAATGTATAGATTTCCCTTAACCATTTGACTCCTAAATGGACGACCGGTCGCCCATCATATCCATTACCTAACATGTAAAAAAATATAAAGTAAACTAAGGGCAATAGGCGAGCACAGTATCATGCTCCGCGCGATAGAGGAATATAAAGATTGTTTAAATGGCTGACAACGGTGGATTAAAACCGCATTCCCTGACTGTCGGCTTCTTCAACACAGACAGGCTTTTCGATAAAATACTCGCGGGCAGCAAATGGTTAATAAATAAATAAATCTTTCATTTACACAAGAAGACAATTTGAAATGAATTGTAATAATTTTAACAAATTAAAATTATGTTTACTTTTGAGTTTATTGCTGGCTCTTCTCCGTAGAAACTGCATACTGTAGGTAGTCTTTACAAATTTTACTTGATGTTATAAAATGCATGTAAAGTAAGCCTTGAATACTTGAAATAAATTTATTATGAATTTGATGCTTGTCTTCAATTGATTTAGGTATCAAAACTTGATAGTAAAACTTCAACACACATGGATTTCAATATGATATTATATTAACTGTGGTCAAGAAAAGGAACCAATATAGCTCAGTCACTCAGTAGTCAGTACACAGTGCGTGAGACAAGGTTATCAAAGTTGTTCTTCTTTCCTGAAAGTGGAACTTTTTCACACTTGGTCATTATGTTGGCCCTTGTAGGTCATAGTTATAGCACTAGGTAGTCTTTACGGTAGCTTGTAGATTTTGATAGTCAGAATAAGACTGGTTGACAAAGAGTTGTAAAGTTGTCTGTGAGATTGGCGGCTGTGGCTGAAATACATGAGATAAATAATTCTACTCACGCATGAAAGGTAATTGCCGTCCTCTCAGATGTTGACATATTGTCGGAAGTATTTTCGCAGAAAGGCACGCAGCACCGCATTATTGATGTGTGGATTGTGTCGTCAAGAATCACAGAAAACTTGTCACCTTTTATAATACACATAAACTGCTTGTCATGAACTCACGATCACGAATACAAACACAAAGTACAAGGCACAAAATACAAATTAGCCGTTTGTGGTACAAAACATTAATATAATATTTTGAATTACAACAAAATTGTTATTATGTGTTGAAAGAAAAATACACAGCGTCGCTTTGAAGATGGTTCTGTGAGGTGTGTACCAAACCTTATATTGGTATGTGTACTCACCCTAATTTTCCTGCTAAATTGGTATCTTACTTATCTGTCACCTGCGAG
The DNA here is from genome assembly GCF_947172395.1 of Bicyclus anynana. Taxonomy (NCBI): domain Eukaryota; kingdom Metazoa; phylum Arthropoda; class Insecta; order Lepidoptera; family Nymphalidae; genus Bicyclus; species Bicyclus anynana. Next base: position 1,464,597 of record NC_069109.1, read on the forward strand.
GGCGTTTATTGCATCTGTGGGCAAGCCCTTCCTAATGTCATAGAGTCTTCACCAGGAAGAAATTCCTGCGACGCTGTGTATTTTTCTTTCAACACATAATAACAATTTTGTTGTAATTCAAAATATTATATTATGTGTTTACTAAAAATACACAGCGTCGCTTTGAAGACTTGTTTGTTTTCTGCTGGTGACAAACACAAAACGCTATGTGAAATATAATTATATATATTTATATATATTTTAATTCTCCATAAAGTCTAAATTATTGGTATTTAGACTATATTATAGAAGCAATTGTATTTTATCTACTGAATAAAAGTACTCATAACAAAATAAGCAAATTAACCATTAACATAACAGTCAACACATAATAGCAAAAGCACAATGCACTAAAAATCATAATATTCTGGCTTGAGCCTATTAAAGAGTAATTAAGATACTTCATCTTTCTTTGTATATCTTTACCATAAAACCTTTTAAAAGTATACACACTCTTCCAGCTTCCTCTGGCTAATATATTATTTATTGGATGATTCTCTACCTAACTTGACATTACTGCAGATCTAAAAGACCCTGGAGATGCTGTCATGCCAGATTTTAATTATCCCCCAATTACTGTCTGAGATGCTGATCGTAGTTCCCCATTTATTGTAATAATCAAGTGGTTTAATTCTTGTTCTTGGCATCACCTGCTTTCAATTAGGACTATTAGATCTTTACCCATCTTCTGGGAAATCTGGGGATGTGGATGCTTTAACAATCACCATCCTGGCTGTCTCTGGTTTGATAAATCTGATCTTGATCCAAACCTTGGTTAAAATCCTTCTCTCATCTTCCACACCCATATTACAAGTCTGAAATTCTTAATACTGTCAGATCATGAACCCTTCTTCCAGAAGCAAAGATAAGAATGGCTGCAGTTCGACAAGATACTTCATAGAGAGAATGTTTTCTACATGGTATAACTGGTTATGGTTTAAGTGAATGACGTGTAGCCATTGCTTAAATCAATTTTTCTTCCTCATCTTTGAGTATATTAATTTAATAGAATGTCCCTATAGCAAATTTATGAATTAAAATGGTGCTATAAGATAAATTTAATTATAAATACAACAAGCAATTTAATTATAAATACAGGCAATAAACCTAGTTAGGTCCTTGAATTGCGGTAGACAACTGTTATCACATCATTCAAACTGTCTCTTTACTGTTTAGTGTTGTATAATGTCTGTATTGTGTTGATCATCTCCAACTAGTCTTTAGTAATTGCCTTTCTCTTGCTGTCTGTGCACAGATCTGTTCCCCCTACCTCCAAGATGGCAGGATCAGTTGGTCTACTTGTGCTGGTGACTTGGCCTATTGCTATGTCGATCAAGCATTCTGACAGGATCTGTATTGTCACTGACGGATCCAAGGCTCTTGATTTCAGATCTGCCAACCAATCACAGAGGTGTTACAATAATAAAGTGACCTGCCTTGCTTAGGTGTGCCAATACATATGGCCTAAGGTTCAGTGAAGGGAATATCCATCCTGGATGCCAACTCCATTGAAGGCATCTGAGAACATTGCTGAGTGATCTTTACAGTTCAATGAGACATATCTTTTGACCTCAGCTGTCTCTGTGGATGCAAATAAGTCGACGTCAAGTCTTCCCCAATGATAATATAATTGGCTTGTTGCTTTGTGTAACAAATGCAACTCTGATAGCCTTTGTCCCCTTGATAGGCGATCGGCTGTGCAGTAGTATCTCCCCGAGAGATAATGGGCTGATAGGAATATGTTCCTTGTTTCTGTCAGCCTCAACAACTTGCATTAACAAATTGAAGAGACTCAGTGACTGAGTCCCTCCCTGTGTCTGTATTGGAGACAAGAGTCAGGTTATCGGACTGAACTAGAGTGTGGGCATCTTACAATATTGATTCTGTATTGATGCCTGAGACCAGTTCCTTCTTGTTCAATGACATCTTACATGTTCTTTGGTCCAGGTTCCCGACATGTAACTCTCTTTTAACTGTGCGCCCTGACTGCCATCTGCTTCGTCGATTGTCAGGCAATGAATGTGAGGGTGTTGATGTAGACAAGCGACCCTGTGGAACTACACAATCTGCGAAAATCCCAGCAGCTTTTTTATTTGTTCCAATGTACAACAGTCCTGATACAGTATCTTTCTCAGTGCTACCTGTATTCTGTCTGTCTTCTCTAGTGACAATGATGTTTGGTTTATCTTGGTGTTCCAAGTAATACCAAGTTATAGAGATTACAAAGACTTCATAACTTCTGCAGTTTGAACAATTAATTTTGACCTGTCCTGGTGGACTAAGAGAAAATCGTCTAGGTAGACTAGAACACAAATTCCTCTTATACAACGGATTTCCGCAATCCAATTTGTTAAAGCTCAATTCCTGTATTGGATTTAGCAATGTTTTTGGATAATTTCTTAGCAATCCCAAAAATTCCAAAAACTTCACATCTTCAGCAGTCTGAAGAATTATCTTTGATGTCCTGGTGGACTTAGAGAAAATCGTCTAGATAGACTAGAACACAAAATTCTCTTGAACAAAGGATTTCCGCAACCCATTTGTTAAAGCTCAGTTCCTGTATTGGATTTAGTAATGCTTTTGGATAATTTCTTAGGTATCCAGAGATTCCAAAAGCTACACAACTTCAGCAGTCTGAAGAATTAACTTTGGCCTGTCCTGGTGGACTAAGAGAAAATCGTCTAGGTAGACTAGAACCCGAATTCCTCTCAAACGAAGGATTTCCGCAATCCAATTCGTTAAAGCTCAATTCCTGTATTGGATTTAGCAATGCTTTTGGATAATTTCTTCGCCATCCCAGAGATTCTAAAAGCTATGCAACTTCAGCCATCTGAAGAATCAACTTTGGCCTGTCCTGGTGGACTAAAAGAAAATTGTCTAGGTGGGCTAGAACACAAATTCCTTTCGAACGAAGGATTTCCGCAATCCAATTCGTTAAAGCTGCCGCATTCCGCTTGAACGAAGGATTTCCGCAATCCAATTCGTCAAAGTTGCGGAATTCCAAGAGGTCGATATTAGACCAAAGAGTAGGGCAGACATGTTGTAATTCACCCGGGTACATTACCCTGAGGTAGTATCAATGAGCCTGTAGAAATTCTAGTACTGAGGCATAAGAAAATTAGCTGAATTCTCTTTGGTTTTACATAATCATTCAGTCCCCTGCGGTCAATAAACTGGGCAGTGGCTGCCGTTTCTCTTGGGAATAAAAAACATCTTTGACAGACAACTTGGTGTTATCTGGTCATTTGTGTGGATAAATAAAATGTGTTTCATGTAAGATATGTGAGTCCCCGATGCTCTATTTTTTTTTTTTTTTTTTTCACATTATTAGTAAAAGTTTTACTGTTACCTGGTTGTAAGGCCAAGGCCCTGATATTACTTACTGATCACTGTATTTTAATGTTAATGTTAATGGAGGTACCTTGTTATACAAATTACCTGGTGTCAATTGTTCTCAAGAATTATTGGCCTAATAAATAATTTCCTCTAAATTCTCCCTGATCAGTTGCAAATTGTTCTGTTGCAAAATTCCATGGGTTATTCCACCTACCATTCGCTGTGTTCAGAGTAGTAGCTATTTAGCACTAGCTAATAGTAGCAGAGCTCATCATTAATATTTACTCAGTAAAGTCTGGCAAGCAAGCAAAGCTTGAATACCCTTGGAAAATGTTACCTCTTCGCCCTCCTTTGTACCAAAATGATGAAGTTTACTAAGGGTTTCAGCCCTCTCAGTTGGAGCTGTTTTCACTTTCTTAGTGAATCCAGTTGTAATATTATCACTCCAGTTCAACCACTGGAATTTATTGAAAACTCAGAGGAGGAGTGTGATGGTGTCACAGCCGCCCCATCTGCCAGGGCTCCAGAGCCCAACTGAGGCCTGGGCCCTCATGGACGGGATAAATCCCTGTATATAATTTGATAACTGACTTACCTAGTTATCAAAAAGTTTATGAGGATCCGAGTAACCAGAGGCGTTTCTAACATATGTATTGCCTGGGTGCAAGCATTACCTAGCGCCCTTTAAAAAGCGCGCGGTCAAAATGGAATACGTACAAAAATGTTAATAAGTATAAACGGCCGGGCCGGCTGTCACACACCCCCTGCGTCATTGGTAAATACGCCTCTGCGAGTCACTCTTATCCTATCTTGCCCTCGTGTTAGGCGGATGTAAACTTGTACGTTCCGCATCCAAAACAGAGTCGCTATCGCTACTGCTGCAGTAGTTGAAGATGACGCAACTCTCTTCTCTCCGCGAGAATGGGCATTTTTACTCATTTCAACATCACTCTGTAAGTGTTCATCACTTTCACGGCTCATTTTCTCTATTAACCATAATAATAGGCCGGAAAAAACTTCTTTATACACATAAAGCAATACTTTTCATCAGATGAAAATATTTACGGCGGTTATCGCAGGAAATCACAAAACGCTATGTCATTAGGAAGGGCTTGCCCACAGATGCAATAAACGCCCTCGCAGGTGACAGATAAGTAAGATACCAATTTAGCAGGAAAATTAGGGTGAGTACACATACCAATATAAGGTTTGGTACACACCTCACAGAACCATCTTCAAAGCGACGCTGTGTATTTTTAGTAAACACATAATCAATAAATAGTCCTGAACTGAAAGGATAGGCAGTGTTGCCAGTTGGATCTTATGAGAAGTTACCCGAAATATTAAAAAAAGTAACCTTTTTGTGTAAAAAGTAACCTTTTGACTACTACTACTCTTGCTTTTTGCGTTCCACAGCATGGCTAAACCACCATTTCAGCCTTTGGGGGCTAAAGTATTTTTTTTTTAATTCTGTCTGTTACGAATACTAGCCAAGTACTAAATTACTACAAACCGAAGGAGATTTTACTCGTAAATAGAATCATCTTAAGTAAGGCCCAGATTGTTTGCCTTTTACTTATGGGATAAGAAAAATACAATTAAAGAGCAAGGATTTAAAAAACAATAGACGTTAATTTCTTAAATTCATACTTGATTTTTTCAAGAAATTCAATGTGACTGCAACTTGCTTATTTCGCAACGTCAATTGTAACGTCTTCATTTATAGTGAGATTGACACAGAAACATCGATGAGTTCTTGAGCATTTGTCCGCATTTCTTGATTTAACGACCGTTCTGTTTTAGATATACGAAATTCTAAGTTAATTCTAAAAATTCCGAAATATCACGTAAAAGTAACCTTTTTATTAATGTAACCTAAAAGTTACCAATGCAGTCAAAAAATCACCTAAAAGGTTCAAAAGTAACCTTCTGGCAACACTGAGGATAGGTATAGGCAGGGAACATATTTACTCAGGAGCAAGGAACATATTTACCAAAAGTACTCTCAACCAGTGTTGCCAGTTGGGTCTTGTGCTCTTGTGAGAATGAGAAGTTACCCGAAATATTAAAAAAAGTAACCTTTTTGTATAAAAAGAAACCTTTTCACTATCTATAACTACTCTTGCTTTTTGCGTTCCACAGCATGGCTAAACCACCATTTCAGCCTTAATGGGATAAAGTAATTTTGTTTTTTTAATATCTGTCTGTTACGAATACCTTGTTTGCCCTTTCCTCATGGGATAAGAAAAATAAAATTAAAGAGCAATAATTTACAAAACAATTGACGTGAATAATAATTCATACTTGATTTTTTCAAGAAATTCAATGTGACTGCAATTTACTTATTTCGCAACGTCAATTGTAACGTCTTCATTTATACTGAGAATTGTGACCTTAGTTTGAAGATGAAACAAAAAGGAAACACCTTGGGTCTGTTCAGCCCATTGTTTAACAAACTATTATTCATATTTTTACTGAAAAGGTATTAAAAGTTAATACAATGTTAGTTGTATTGACACAGAAATATCGATGAGTTCTTGAGCACTTGTCCGCATTTCTTGATTTTACGACCGTTCTGTTTTAGGTATACGAAATTGTAAGTTAATTCTAAAAATTCCGAAATATCACGTAAAAGTAATCTTTTTATTAATGTAACCTAAAAGTTACCAATGCAGTCAAAAAATCACCTAAAAGGTTACAAAAGTAACCTTCTGGCAACACTGCTCTCAACTCTGTGATATTTACTCAGGAGGGTATAGGCTTGGCCATAGATGATACATTATTTGGCGCTTGGGCAAAAAAAAATCATTTATCAAAATATCGGTATTTTTTTCCTTTTTTCCGAAAATAATCGATATATATAGGCGATTTTTTTTTCGATAAATCGATTTTTATTTTCGAGCATCAAAAACTAACAAATGTTTAAAAAATTTATATGGAATTATTAATTAATACATTAGTACTACTGAAAATGATCTATAGTCTATCTATGCCCAGTTTGTGGTCTGTGAGGTGAAGACTGAAGGTCGTAGTAGCAGTGCAGTGCTATAATATGAAACCAATCATACGAATTCAGTACTACATATCGATTCAAAAGATCGATTTTTTTGGCTTGAAAAATCGATTCTTCGATCTCAGATCACCATCCCTAATCAGTACAGTATTGTAAAAAAAAAAAATACCGACCGAATTGATAACCTCCTCCTTTTTAAAGTCGGTTAATTAAAATGTACTCTGTGTGTTGTCTGTGTGTTGCAATTTTTTTGTGATCGTGTAATGTTAGGAGCACAGACCACAAATGAAGCAGACCTCTGACTCAGAACAAAGCTTTGTGCTGGTTAGAAATTTTGTATGTGTGTATAAAAATGTCATTCATAAATTTCTCGGACCTCTCTTTTACACTTGGGAAAAAATTAAATGTGGGGGGAAAGTCCCATCTCTTTCTAATTCAACACATGCATATAAATCGTAGTAAAATTAGGGATGTGCAAAAATCGTAATTAGAGAAATTAGTGCTGACACACACACTTGTTGAAGATTTTTTAATGTACCGATTTTAGAAATTTCCGGTTTTCTCTTACACTACTAGTGCACCTAAATTTATATTTACTTGTTCGATTTTAAGGAAAAGAAAAGCCTTTAATATATTTAAATCTATTTATTTTGTTATTGTCTGTTAATTGTGTAGTGACTACCACCGGTTCGGAAGGCAGATTCTACTAAGAGCCGGCAAGAAACTCAGTGGTTGCTCTTTAAAAAAAAAACATTATTTACAATTGTAATTATCATTCCACAATCCCCAAAATTACAAATATTGTGTACATACAAATTTTAGGCTGGTGGAAAATCACTTACATATTGTTTTTCTATAATGAGGATTCAATAAACAAATAAATTTGAGACAGAACAGTGTAACAGAATCAACATAATATTCTTAGTTCTTTACTATTTTTTTTTTACTTGACCTTGTAAATTATTAATTATAAAACAATCATTTTAACTTAAGAATAATAGGCAACCTCTTTATAATGTGTCTCTGTAAATATAATTTATCATCACTAAAAACATATGAGGGTATATATTTCTAATGCCGGATCAGAGACCATTATAATAAAAATAAGTAAGTGTAAGTAAGGTTACCTAAAAATTATGTAATTTATTGTCATACAAAACAAAGATTGTGAGTTTTGCAAAATTATAGTTTTAAAAACGATAAAAACACAAAGCACGTACAATACTGTGAAAATCCCACATTGTTTCAGTATTAAACATTTTTTTACAAATTTAGCAATTTTTTTACAATATACATTAGAATGTAATACAAAGAGCAAGATTTCTAATTAAAAGTACAAAAAGGACAGGATATCACAGGAGGCACAGATTTGTTAGGACTTATACTTAATTATATGTATATTACTAGCAGACTTGACCATGGTTTTACCGGAATAGTAGTTTTGATTATAATGGGTGCTTGGCAGTATTTCCTATAACTCTGGGGTTACTCTTTAACGAAAATTAATACATAATAATAAATTTATATAATGACGTACATAATACATTAATACATATTTATAATTATGACGTAGCCAAGTTTTACGTATTTTAATGTTTGAAGACATAAAAAGATTTTATTTATTAGTTAAAAAAAATATTAGTTATGCAGTTCGGTTCCTTTATGTGGACTCGTCGACACCTTGAAGTTATGGGAAATACTCCCGAGCACCCTGTATATGTTACAGATGTAGCTTTCTAGTAAAGAGTGGATTTCTAAAATCAGTAGTGTAAGTTTTTGAGTTAGCTCTTAACAAACAAAAATCTATAATCATAGTCTAACAAAAAATAAATATAATAATAGAATACAAATACCTAATAACTTACTCTTACAAAAGTAATAGTTTGAAAGAATTCAAAATGGAAATTTGAAAGACTGATAAATAGCATGAAAAATAATCTTTAATTTAAATTCCAAGTTAAGAAAATATGAATATAAACATACGGTATGAAAAAATTACTGACTTTGGTGGTGTGTAGATCTATAGCTAGCACCTTAACTTACTTTATTTTTAAGCATATCTTCCATTTCCTTTCCTTTCTTTCTAGTATCTACATTGTCCATCTTCCTATTAAAATTAATACACCATTGTCTGTCTTGCATTCTAATGACAAACAACCAAAAAGCGTTAAAAAAATCCAATTTATGCTTGCACAAGATAAGAAAGAAGTATCGAGCCGATTTTTAAATACGTTAATTAAATTAAATAAATACATTGTCATACAAGACTCAAAAGATTACGAGACGGATGATAGAAAATTCTGGTACTTGCATTATATTCTCTGGATTCAATTAAAGAGTGAAATGGTTCATTTACATCAGACAATAGTGCATTTTTACAACTTCTGCACTATCTAGTTTTGAAAATTATCTGCAAATTGCACCTGCAAAAACACAGCTTGAGTTTGAAAAACGTTTTCGGAAGGAATACAAGTATCTATGAAATCTAAATTTTGATGTTGAGATGTGTAATCAATACATTGAATATCTATTTTTGGTCTATTAATTAAACTCCTGAGAGAACCGAGCATTTTATCTTTATCGCGAGAACAATTTGCATATATAGAAGTATCAGATGTCATATCATTAATTAACAATGTCTTAAATGACGAAATAAAATTGTGACAATCTGGGGGTGTATTAGAGCCACCATGACCTCTGATTTGTGAAAAAAATTCCAGGGGATCCTGGTTTAATTGCTGAAGACTCAAGAAGTTAACGCCTGAAATGTTTTTAAAATCTTTACGGTTTTTATATCGTGACAAAAGTTACGTAACGAAATTGGCCTCATTTTTCTTGAGCCTGTAGCATCAAATTTCATTGATTGTAGTTTTTTCACTGCATCATTCCAAAACAGAAAGTGATCTGATTCTAAAGATAAAGCATCACGTAAACTGGTACTTTTATGACCACCACCATTAAGGCTATCAAACAAATTGTTCATGAATAATATTATGTCAGCAGCGAAAAAGCCATTATCAATGTTAATAGGTGGGACACTATAATTATGGTCCATTCTAAATCGTTCGCATGTCTTCAAATGCATCGATAGAGAGATGTAGACTGTGTTGCTGAATACTTCTGCATGGTTGACCTGTAATGTAAAATGAAATTTGGTTAAAAATTGAACATTTAACACTGTACAATAGTATGAATAACATAATAGTTATTGTCTCGTTGGTCCAGTGCTTAGCCCGTGCGGATCACGAGGTACTAGGTTCAAGTTCTGCCTCATTGCCAAACCAAAATCTTGGAATTACCTAAATGGCCAACATTAATAAAATCTTTTTAACAAAACGACTTCAAAATAACAAAAAAAACTTAAAAGCGAAAAATAACATAGTATGTGCTACCTTCAGATTACTTTGAAGGCGGTGGCAAGTGAGTGACATAATAATCAAAGCCGTTTCTTTTAAATCCTAAAACTTGATTGATATGATTTAATCGGCTTAAGTTACTGAATTACTGTGTTGGTACTGCCTTCAAAATGATAACGTAAATGCTAATTTATATGGAATTGAAACAGTGCAGTAGTACCTATAGATGGCGCTGTTTCAATTCCTCATAAATTCGCATTTACGCTAACGCGACCGTCACAGTATCAAACTGCCACTAGTCCCTCTGAAGGTAGCACATACGATGTTATTTTTCCCTTTTTATTTTTAGTCGGTTAAAGATTTTATTTTTCTGTCTTTAGTGTGTCCTAGCATAGTGAACGAAAGCGCCACAGTACGGGAAAATTCGTTATTTTCATTTCAACACAAAATTACTGAACCGATTGTCATAAAAATTTAATGGAACCAATCTGGAACTATAACCTTTTAACAAAAAAAGAATTTTTAAAATTGGTTAAGAAAAAACAAATGTCGAATTGAGAACCTCCTTTTTTTTAAATTGCTTAAAAAGCCGTTAATTTGCATTTTTTGTTCTAATAATACTTTTATATTGAATCTTCGGTAAAATAATACATAAGGTCATACATTTTTAAATATATATTCATCACGCGAAGACGCGTGATTCGTGTTTTTAACGTATTGCCACATTACTATTAGTAAAAAATAAACTTTAATAAAGTATTTTTCACTACTCTTGCTCAAAAACACTGTCATATTACCACTCCACAGCGGGGCTAAACAAGCATATTAGATTGTAGGGGCTAAAGTAATTTTGTTTTTTTAATTCTTGTCTGTTACGAGTACTAGCTAAGTACTAGCCTACTATAAAACGGAGGAGGTTTTATTCGAAAATAGAATCATTATAGGTAAGGCCCCGAATGTTTTGAAAATAAATAAAAAAACTTTAAATTGGAATAAAATGCACCGTTGTTGTCTGTGGAATGCGTTTATTTTTTTATTTCATTTTTATTGAGTTGCGAATATAGCGAGATTTGAAGACATGGGACATCCTTTACGGTGTAATACCTTTGCCTTTTTCTCATGTGAAAAAAATAAAATTAAAAAGCGGGAATTTAAAAAACAATTGGCGTGAATAATACACACTTGATTTTTTACAGAAATTCATTGTAAATTTGTGACCCTAACTTACATACTTTTCAACAATAATTGTTATTGTTGTTTTCATCTAGTGAGAATGGTGATCTTAATTTGGAGATGGATGAAATCTTCAATCTGTTACCATCAAAGTCGAAACGCATTTACTTAAATACTTTCCTACGATACCTACGAAAAATTTAATAAGTGGAGAAAACAACAACGAATGGATTCACTTACGAAAGGAGTTTTTTAAACTATTATCTCCCACGTTTACCTCACATACTCATTATTCATCTCCACAGTAGTCGGAAATGTATAACAATCTACTATTTTAGAAGACTAGCGGATGGCCGCGACTTCGTCCGCCCTTAAACCTCTTCTTACGAAAACGGGAGTAACTTCTCCCGTTTTCCCTACATACGTTTACCCTTCACTACTCTTACTCTTCTCTTATTGATCGTAGTGTGATGAAAGTATACTATATCCAGGAGTATGAAGAATAATTGTACCAAGTTTCGTTAAAATCCGTTGAGCAGTTTTTGTTCCTATACACACAGACAGACAGACCGACATTTGATGTTTTATTGTGACCCCGCTCGCTCGCGGTCCCGCTTTTGCTTTGAGCTATTCGGTGCGCGGCCGGATTTTGCGCTTTTTATGTGCTTGGGTATAATGCGGCGGCCACGGTCGGAGGCCCTACCACAAACCCCCGGCCGAAGGCCGGGGTATAATTAGGCGCGTGGGCCAAGGCAGCGCGTTTTATGTGCTTGGGTGAAATGCCTAGCCAAATCAAAAATCAAAATCTACTTCACTATAAGAAAGTTCTGCGTAGTTTTACTTTACAATTAATTGGTATACACTCAATCATCCCCTGTTTTCCTAACCATAGAGTTGGATTTTTTTCCAAATTTATCATCATCGTCATCATCATATCAGCCGATGGACGTCCACTGTAGGACATAGGCCTTTTGTAGGGACTTCCAAACATCACAATCCTGAGCAGTCCGTTTTGATAATTTTGTTTTGTTAGAAAGGAAATATAATGAAAAAAAAATATATTTCGAATTAGGTCCCATATAAATTTCAAATACGAAAAAAAATCTAACCCTAATTGAATGTATACCTACCCATTAATTGTAAAGTAAACCCACGAATAACTTTTTATATATAGTCAGATTTTAATAATTTTTCTTTTATAAGATATGACTTCAAAATTAGTCTCATATTAGTTTAAAACACTCACAAATAACGAGGCTTTATAGTGTTAAAAGAATTTTGAATATCGGTTAAGTAGATCCAGAGATTAACCCTTACAATCCCACAAACTTTACCTGTATAATATTAGTATGTTTAGAAAGTATAGTTTCACAGAGTATTTATTGATAACTCGTAGATTTTAATTCTAATGCTGAGTAGATTCGACTTCAAAACTTTAACGTTCCCACGAAACTGAAAAATAACATTATAATATTTACTACCTATGGATCACTTTGTTCGTTTTTTTCGTTTATGAAAAAACCACATGAATGACAAAAAGAATGTCTGAGACAAAAATCTTTACGATACGCCTTGAATTAATAGATCACAGGCTTGACACCGACTTCAAAGTGATCAATAGGTAGAAATTATTATAATGTTAGTTAGTTGCGTGGGTACGTTAAAGTTTTAAAGTCCGTTGTATTTAAAAACAAATTATGTAGGTATCAAGGAGGGATAGTACATTAAGGCAAAAATAGGAATAGCGCAATAGATTATTTTCCTTTACATCCAATGCAGTATATCACATAAACGCTAAATACAATAGTTTGATTGTGAATTATATAACCATCTGATTAGATTGCAATAATGTACCAATGTAACCAAAATATGAAAAAAGTATAGAAGACAATATTATTATAATAATACGGTGGTGTTCTTTATGAAATTTTGAACTAAACTGCATTCAAAGTTCAATTTCGCACATTTTGTGGCTTGATACATAACAGCTTAACACCGTCCAAATAAAATGACATACTTTGACAATTTTAGTAGGTATAGAAACACGAATATCAAGTTTGACAGCGTTTCATACTCTATTACCTAATGACATACAAAAAATTTTAATTTACTATAACTATAAAATTCATTTTTATTTACACAAGTAAACTTAAATCCTTATCAAAATTAATTACCTAATAATCAAGAGGATATTATAGAGATAAGATTTGCCTTTTACAGTATGTTAATTAGTCATATAGTTTCGAAGATAATACAAAATTTCAGCAAAGACGCAAAAATGCCGCTAAAAGACGCCCCGCTGTTTCCCCCTCATATGTGTCCTAAAGCAAATCTTACCAATAAAAAGGTAATGGTAACTGTTTGGTGGTCTCAGCATGGTGTTATTCACTATAGTTTTCTCCGATCTGGTCAAGCAATAACAGCAGATGTCTATTGTGCCGAACTCCGAACCATGTTGACAAAACTAGCAGTTAAACAGCCCCGACCCATGAATCGATCTTCACCATTATTGCTCCACGACAACGCGAGACCTCACACAGCACGAGAAACCATTTTAACCCTTCAGGAACTGCAGTTAGAAACTATTCGTCATCCTCCGTATTCACCAGACCTTGCTCCAACGGACTACCATTTTTTTCGTGATTTGGACAATTATCTACGTGACAAGAAGTTTTCTTCCCAGGAGGCAGTACAAAATGCTTTCACACAGTTATTGCAGTCTAGATCGTCGGAGTTCTATCGCAAAGGCATTAATGACCTTCCCATTAGATAGCAGCAATGTATAGATAATAATGGCAACTATTTTGATTAAATAAATTTGTTAAAAATTAAAAAATAAACAATTTAGATTTTCAGTACAGATCGGCAATTTCATACTTTAACCCCTAATATGATCGATACCGAGGCCCAAAACACTTTTTTGTTATTTTTGTCTGTCTGTCTGTCTACCGCGCCCCACGCTAAAACTACTGAATGAATTCAAATGAAACTTAAGTAAAATTAGTGGACTATTTATTATACTTTAAAAAACTTGCAAAAATATATATAGAAGGTTGTGAAATAGGGATTGAAAGTTTACATCGCTTTTCACGCGGAAAGAAGTCGCGGGGGTCCGTTAGTTATTTATAAAAATCATAATATATTGGTAACTTGAATTATAAAATTTCATTGGTAAATTAAAAATTTACCTTGACCTCGCGGCTGCTCAATGCAGAACTAGCAAAAGCAAACAAAAGAAAAACAAGATCAGCAAGCCACGCCTACTAGTCAAAAGTTCATTTCTTCCTTTAGTGGCCGAATAAATACTAAAAGCCAATATGATACAGCTGATGTTCTATAGCTCGTACAAGATTGTTAGTCATCACCACGCGACGTCGCGTTACCGGCCTCAGCGTAAAAGGCCGTTTCACGCGACGTCGTGTGATGTGGCACTGAACTTGTTAAGAGAAATTTTAGTAGCAGGAGACACTTGGTGGTGTCAGACTCAGACCTGCGTGCCCCAGAGAGAAATCCTGGCCATTACCTAATGGTGATGTTATTATATCTAATATAAATATTGTTATAAAATAAATAAATAAAAATAAAAAGAGATGACATGATTACACAACTTAAATTCCTAACAAAAGGTAGCTACTGTAAATCGTTGAAGAGTTCCGTTAAGTGTCTTTCGTATTCCTAACCAGACCCCTAATGACAGTCACAACCCATCTAGGTGAAAACTCCTCATCAATACAAATTAATCAAACCCAATCACAAAGTAGTTACTTGAAACTGTTGAGGAATTCCATTAACTGTCCTTAATCTTCATCATACAACAACATACTTACACACTTGCACACAAAGTCTTCGTGAAGTGTGATGGTGTGATATAAAACATATGAAAATATACATGTGTACAAGTGGCGAAAGGGTTGAAAGTGTGTTTCGATTTTCACACGGACGAAGTTGCGGGTGCCCGCTAGTAATAATTATAATTAACTTGCTCTTAAATTAATGAAAATAAATTTGATTAATTACCATAGAACAATCAGATATGGTAAATATATTTTATATAACATTTTATAAACAAACCATACATAATTTAAAATAAATAAGTTATAAAAAGACATGTGTTATCTACCTTCATTTCTAATTTATTTGTTGGTAAACAGTACTCATTAAGAAAGGCTGTAGTATAAAAAATGAATTGACTAAAAATGGCTATGTAGTTAGTCTGTATCTGTACACCATAGAAGGTGCGAGAGGATTACCATGAATCCATGGAATGCTAAAATATTTGTCTCATACTTGTGCATTATATGAATATCTCTGTGAGCTTTGTTCAAATTTTTTTTGGCGCACCTACTAACAGTAAACCTCCCAAACCCCTGCATATTAAATTTCATTTAAATTGTTGGAACTTTTTCAGAGATTCAGCTTGTATATACACAAGGAATGCTTGTTTAAAGGTATTAAAAAGGGATTAAAACAACTTGCCTTCATCTTGTCATAAGAAGTTGTTCTAATGTGTTTATCCGTCAGGGTTGTGGTTCTTGCATGTCCGGCTTCACCATCTGTAGCATAGAGCTCCTCAATGATGGACCACTGTGCACGTTGATTACCAATAAGTAGGTCTTTTTTCTGAAAATTGTTTCGAAAACATTTTAATAAATGTGGTACATCATACATGTGATATATTTTATTATTATTATATATATATATATAATAAAAGACATTATCAGGATCATTACTATTATTACGGTTAATAAGTAAATCTCAGATATTAATGAATTTATTGCTACAACATTAGCAGACCCTTGATCTGAGACAGTACATCTCACTCCATATCCTGATTTAAATATAGCATCAAGAAGTTCTTTAAGAATATTTTTTAAATTTAAAGTTTTAATTCCATCTCGGACAAAATAAAAAGCTAAAGGTGCTTATTATGCTGTGTGGGATAGTTTCCAAGAAGAAAATATCCACAGCATAAAAACTAAAACTTAATCAGCAACATTATTTGTTCTGACACCACCTCCTATATCCTCAAAACCTTGAATAACACCTGTATGAAAGTATAACATTTTGTGTGGAAAAAAGTGGAAATTTTTTTTCATCATTGGTAGATATATCTAGCACCTCTGAAATTAACACCAGATAATCTTAATTGTGAGTCTACTAATACCTTTTCAAAATAACTTAACAGGGGATACTTTGATACAAAGAGTTTTAATTTAGTTAAAGATTGATATTTAGCCTTTAATCTGTTAAGTTGAGTTTTATTTTTTAGTTGTTTCTTTAATGATTATTATTAGCTTGACGTGAATTTTTCTTACGAAGAGTTTCAAACTTATCTTCCGGAACTCTATGAACAAAATCTAGCTTTCTACATGGACTTGAGTCTGTTATATGACCTAACGTGCACTGGTATGTTTTCTAAAGCAGACTCACAATTAGCAGGTATGGAATCAGCTTGACTCTCAGTTGAAGTCTGTAAAGTAGACTCAACATCAGTTTGTAAATTGGAATTTTCAATAACATTGACCGGAGACAATATTGAAAACTGTTCTTTACCACTTCTGACTCTCTGAAATTTAATGGGTTTGAAGATGTCTGTCTGTATGTAATGTAAAAGTAGATGGAATATGGTCAACTATTGTACAGGAATTCATTACAATGAATGGAAAAAAAATCTAGAAATTTTGAAATTACAGATGGTGGTGAAATAGTATTTGGATCAGATTGAAGGGGTTGATTAGGAGTAGATAGTGTAATTTCTAAATTTAAAGTAAGAATAGCATCCTTTGTCAATCTATGATAATTACATACCTGGGTAGAAAGTGGTTTTCACAAATTTTAACGTTTTCTAACTGCCTACGAGTATATTTCCGTAATATTGGACAATTGATGAACCATGCCTCCCATCTAGTGTTATCACTATCAGTAAAAGGTACAGCACGTAATTTGATCGCGTTTTACACTTGGGAATAACACATTGCCTCATTTTTAATTTAAAACAAAATTACTTTTATCAATAACCAAGCACGAATCGAACTATATTGAATATCTTTTTATTAATCAAAATTTATTTAAATAGTGAAGATAATTAATTAACAAGAAAGATTTATCCTTATTATAAGTAATTCCAGCGGCGCTCATGCAAATTTCAATGATTTCAATTATTGAAAAGTAAAACCAATCTTTCGCAGTAAAATTACAATGGCGGCGCACACGTGGTATAAACACATTTCTCTTTCATTCATAAAAGCTATTATTTTTCTTTGTGTAAATTTGACCAATCACATCAGTTCTTCGATACTTAGAATTGTAACAGTGTGCAAGTTTATTTAAGTGTATAGGTGAAAGAGATAGGCATGGCCACCACCTACTACAGCCCATAACAAGGAGAAGGATGGAGATATCTCTCTCTTTTGTTAGTAAAGGATGGAGGATTCTCATTTTTTATTCTACGGTTGGGAGGGCCTGGTTAGGAGTATTAGTGTTCTGTGGTGAAATGAAAGTATTGAAGCAAGGAAGTATATCACAGAATATGTGTTGAAGCTTGTCTAATGTCTATCTTTATTTACTGTCAAAGAGTAAATTATTATAATGTTTACTGTGTATAAAATGTCTAATTCATACAATAAAAATATTTAACTCGATTTTAAAGACTTGATGCTGAATTCGATAACATGTGATGTTAATTACTTCATTTATTACTGTAATTTAGAATTATAGAGCAAATTTTCGAACTTAAGTGTGATCTTGAATTGGAGATCTTCAATGGGTGGATTGGGATTTGTTTATGATTATTAGTGTTCTTTGTAATTATAACTCAGAAATGAAATCATGAAGTGCTGTGTATCTTGGTGTAGTAACACCAAAAGCAAGCTCAGCTCTGAAAGCGTTTCATATCACAAGTATGTACCAGAATCGGATTTCGATCGTAATTTTAACATTCAAAACCAGTTGCTTTTAGCGGTTACACCCGCCTATATGGTCGTCCTGTGGGTTAGAAAATAGATTAGGCTCTAATCCAGACTATAATCTATCTCTGTGCCCAATTTTATCGATATTTGTGTAGTCGTTATAATCTCCAAAACATTAATATAACTTTACACTTTTATTACATTACTAGCAGACGCCGCGCGGTTTCACCCGCGTGGTTCCCGTTCCCGCAGGAATACAGGGATAATATATAGCCTATAGCCTTCCTCGATAAATGGGCTATCTAACACTAAAAGAATTTTTCAAATCGGACCAGTAGTTCCTGAGATTAGTGCATTCAATCAACCAAACAAATTCTTCAGCTTTATAATATTAGTATAGACTAGCAGACACTCCTTGGTTTAACTTCCCATTCCGATAGAAATCATTATTAGTAATTTTTTTTTATTCTTTACAAGTTAGCCCTTGACTACAATCTCACCTGATGGTAAGTGATGATGCACTCTAAGATGTAAGCGGGCTAACTGTTTGGAGGAGGATGAAAATCCACACTCCTTTCGGTTTCTACACAACATCGTACAGAACGCTAAATCGCTTGGCGGTACTTCTTTATTGGTAGGGTGGTAACTAGCCACGGCCGAAGCCTCCCATCAGCAAGAAATCCAAACCAATTAAGAAAATCTCATTCGGCCCAGCCGGGGAATGAACCCAGGACCTCTGTTTTGTAAGTCCGCCACTGTGCCACAGAGGCCGCCAAACCCATATTTGGCTGACTGTTGGGCACCAGTCTCCTATCAGAATGAGAGGTTAGGCCTAAGTCTACCATGCATGTGTCTCATACAATGAAGGAAAAAGATCATGAAGAAACCTGCATACCAGAGAATTTTCTTAATTCTCTGCGTGTGTGTAGTCTGCCAATCCATTCATTGGTCATTTGGTCAGCGTGGTGGACTATTGGACTAACCCCTCTCATTCTTAGAGGAAACTCGAGCCCAGCAGTGAGCCGAATATGGGTTGATAATGATGATAATGATGATTGATAATGACTGAAATGACATGGGCTATTGTTTATCCTGAGATTCCACTGAATGTTATCTATACTAATACTAGCGGACCCAGTCATGCTTCGCTTTGTCTTTTGTGGACTTCCATACCCTTACCTACCCTACTCCACCCCTACACCTACCTTACCCTATGTCTACCCTATCCCCACCCTACCCCTACTCTACTCCTACCTTACTTCGGCTCACTGCTCAGCACAATAATATTATGTACAAAAAAAGTTCTGTAAATAAAGGCTTTTATTATTATTATTGTTATTAATTGCTTTTATTATAAAATTTTGTATAAAACTTGCAGATTTCCTGTAGAAAACTTTCAACAACAAACCTGGATCGCAGCACTTGGCATTGATGACAGGCAGCTAACAGATGACTCCGTAGTCTGTTCCATTCACTTTATAGACGAATGCTTCTACAGCGGCGAGAGTGGGCTGAGAATTGTGCACAGAGGTGCTATGCCGTTTGTTCAGGTAAAGACAAAAACTATAATATCATAAATCTGGGGAAAGCCTTCTTTCTGTTTTTTGGGACTGACAAAACAAAAAAAAATGATTTTTTCAAAATTGTGTAACATAAATTCATAATTTAAAATTCATTTATGTCAAGTAACACCCTCCGATTCTGAAGGGTGTGGGTTCGAATCTGGTCCGGGCCATGCACCTCCAACTTTTCAGTTGTGTGCATTTTAAGAAATTAAATATCACGTGTGAAGGAAAATATGAGGAAACCTGCATATTAGAGAATTTTCTTAATTCTCTGCGTGTGTGAAGTCTGCCAATCCGTATTGGGCCAGCGTGGTGGACTATTGGCCTAACCCTTCTTATTCTGAGAGGAGACTCGACCTCAGCAGACGAAGTATAGTCGAATACGGGTAGATAATGATAAAAGTGGTGAAATAGGGGTTGATAGTTGAAAGAAGTTGTGGTTGTTGGCTAGTAACATAATAATTTGTTCCCCAGGTGTGCGTGGTGTGCCTGGACACAGAGCGGAGGGTGCATCCGTTGAGCAAGTACAACCTCGAGCAAGCTTACGAAACTATCACTGGACTTGAAGTAAGTACTTTTTACTAGCGGACGCCAGCGACTTCGTCCGCGTGGAATTTCGTTTTTCACAAATCCCTCGGGAACCATGGATTTTTCGGGGATAAAAAGTAGCCTATGTGTTAATCTAGGCTATAATATATCTCAATACCAAATTTCAGCTAATTCGGTTCAGTAGTCGAGGCGTGAAAGAGTAACAAACATTCATATCATTAAAATCATCAGTTTTCGCAAATTTCGGGAAACCATGGATTTTCTCGGGACAAAAAGTAGCCTGTGTCAATCCGAGTAAAATCCATTTCCATTCCAAATTTTAGCCATTCCGAATTTTATGGTACAGTTCTGCCTGGTGGGAGTTTAGGGCTGTGTCTAGAGACAAAATCCACACTACCGACAAAGACGTACTGCTAAGAAATTTAGCGTTCCGGTACGATGTCGTGTAGAAATCGAAAGGGGTGTGGATTTTCATCCTCCTCCTAACAAGTTAGCCCGCATCTTAGATTGCATCATCACTTACCATCAGGTGAGATTGTAGTCAAGGGCTAACTTGTAAAGAATAAAAAAAAATCTAACATTTTAGGTAGGCTGTTAAAAATCCTACTATCCTACTAATATTATAAACGCGAAAGTTTGTATGTATGTTTGGATGTTTGTTACTCTATAACGCCGCTACTACTGAAGCGATTTAGCTAAAATTTGGTTTTGAGATATATTATAGCATAGAATAAAGAAATACACATAGAGTACTTTTATCTCGAAAAAATCCATGGCTTCCCGAGATTTGCGAAAACTGACGATTTTGATGATATGAATGTTTTTTACTCTTTCACGCCTCGATTACTGAACCGAATTAGCTAAAATTTGGTATTGAGATACATTATAGCATGGATTAACACATAGAGTACTTTTTATACCGAAAAAATCCATGGTTTCCGAGGGATTTGTGAAAAACGCGCAGGCGTCCGCTAGTGCTAAGATATTTATCTCAAAAGGATCAGCACCGAATCAATTTGAGCCAGTATTCTTTGTGTGAAGCTCTGTCACATTATATTTCAGCTGCAAGGTCTAACGAACTTCACACCATGCATATGCTTTGAGTGTGCTCAGAGGTTGACACAGTGCAAACAGTTCAGAGACAAGAGTGCGAGGGGGCACGCTCTGCTGGTGGAGTTGATCAGGAAACATGAATTGGTAAGTAGACATTCAGCTATCGAAATTACAGGAGATATTTAAAAAAAGGCTTATTATAAAAAGGAGAGCCGTGATAGCCCAGTAGGTATGAGCTTTGCCTCAGATTCCGGACGGTGTGGGTTTGAATCCGGTCTGGGGCATGCACCTCCAACTTTTCAGTTGTGTGCATTTTAAGAAATCAAATCAAACGGTGAAGGAAAACATCGTGAGGAAACCTGCATACCAGAGAATTTTCTTAATTCTCTGCGTGTGTGAAGTCTGCCAATCCGCATTGGGCCAGCGTGGTGGACTATTGGCCTAACCTCTCTCATTCTGAGAGGAAACTCGAGCAACTTCACATGCAGTGAATTGAAAGATTCTCAGGTTTTTTTACGATGTTTTTCGTTCAGTGTCCTAAACAAGTGATATATAATAACTTAAAATGTTCATAATTAAAAAGTTAAAGTTGATTGCACTAGATAGGATCCGAACCTACGCCTTTCGAATCGGTAAAGGACATATCCTGTCCGTTAGTAAGATAACTTAAAAATAATAACTAATGTCATATACAAACTTTCATCTCCTTGAAGTTGAAAATGAACCTGCGCCTTTCGAATTGAAGACAGAGGTCATTGGGCTATCATGGCGCCGTTAAAGAGTTGTAAACATTTTTAATAGTAATTATTGACAATATGAAGATCTATCTATGTTTTCCTTGGTAATAATCAACGAATTTACATTTTATACTTTATTTCAGCTAACTGTACAATATATAAAGACAATAAACCGTTCAGACAATTTTCTAACATCTAATCTAGTCGAGAAAGTGTTCCAACCAAACCATTGTGACTTAAACTTTATAGATAACAAAAAAGAGACCATAGAGATTGAATATGAAGACAGAGTGAATAAATCCACAATCAAAATAGAGAAAGACGATCACATATTGGTTTTTGATGATAAAACACAATATGAAAACTGTACAGATCTTGAAAAAAGGGATATTAAGGATGATGATACTAATGTAGACTTTTTAGATGATGTTTTCTCAAATAATGATGATGGTGATGAACTTTTGAATGATAATGCTAAAATTGATAATAATTATAGTGAAAAAGATGACATAAGTGACAGTGAAAAATCTATAGATCGAAATGAAAACGATAGTGACATAGAGCTAGTGCATTACAAAAAAGACAAACCAAAAACAAGTGACGCTAAAAAACTCAAAAGATCTAGAAAAATTAACTTAGCCTCATACAAGAACTGTAATAACAAAATAAGTAAAACTAATAAAAATAATTTAACCAAAAAAGTTAGTGTTGCCAAAACTAGAACTGGACCAGTTAAAAGTAAAGTTAAATTGGATAAAGTTAATACTAAAAAGTTAAATGCAAACAAACGTGACACGTGCTTAACTATTTTCAAAATGACTAAACTAAGTCTTGAAGAACAAATTGAAGACGTTAAGAAGCGACAAGAGTCTTCAAATTATAAGAATTCTAGTTTTCAATGCAATTTTTGCTACAGAGGTTTTATATGCAAGTCAACATTCACTAGACATATGGATAAACATTCTAAGGTGAGTAAATTTTGTATTTTTTTGAAATTCTTTACAGGACTACAATCTCACTTGATGGTAAGTGATGATGCAATCCAAGATCGAAGCGGGCTAATTTGTTAGGAGTTGAATGAAATAGGTTTCTACACGAAAATCGCTCGTTGTCGGTAAGATGGTAACTAGCCACGGCCGAGGCTTTCTACCAGCCAAACCTGGACCAATCAAGAAAACCTCAATCAGCCCAGCCGGGGATCGAACCCAGGACCTCCGTCTTTTAAATCCACCCCATTTCCCCATTTCCATAATACAGCTTCAAATGTTACTTCACTGTTTTTGTACAAGGCGAACTTTTTGAGCAAGAAGAGTGATAAAAAATTGTTTTTTTTTCTTATAGAAACATATTTTTATTAAATCAATTACTTAACCAGATTTTATTTATACATCCTATCCTATCCTACTAATATTATAAACGCGAATGTTTATTTGGATGTTTGGATGTTTGTTACTCTTTAACGCCGCTACTACTGAAGCGATTTGGCTAAAATTGGGAATGGAAATGGATTTTACTCTGAATTAACACATAGGCTATTTTTTATCCCGAAAAAATCCATGGTTTCCCGAGATTTGCGAAAACTGTCGATTTTAATGATATGAATGTTTGTTACTCTTTCACGCCTCGACTACTGAACCGAATTAGCTGAAATTTGGTATTGAGATATATTACAGCATGGATTAACACATAGGCTACTTTTTATCCCGGAAAAATCCATGGTTCCTGAGGGATTTGTGAAAAACTAAATTCCACGCGGACAAAGTCGCGAGCGTCCACTAGTACATATTATAATCTGCATATAGTATACGGCGGTATACTTGGGTTCCTTCGGCCTACTTTGTATTGGTCGGTGGGCATCTTTGAGTATGAAAATCCCACTTCTGATGTTTCCAGGCAAACGGAGATGTGGAATGTCCGGTGTGCAAACAGCGTTACAAGACTCGGATAGCCTTCCTCAAACACAACCAGAGCCACACGACCAGATATAACTGCACACTGTGTGAATTCTTCTCTATGAACTCGTGAGTATTGTCAACTTTGAATTTATTAATCCCAAAGTTTCCCAAAGTGGTCTATATCGACCTCTACGGGTCTATGACAAACTGCAAGGGGTCATCGTCAGCGAAAAAAAATTTTGGGGTCCATGAAATTAAAATGGGGGTC
This sequence comes from Bicyclus anynana, assembly GCF_947172395.1. Taxonomy (NCBI): domain Eukaryota; kingdom Metazoa; phylum Arthropoda; class Insecta; order Lepidoptera; family Nymphalidae; genus Bicyclus; species Bicyclus anynana. The sequence goes on from NC_069109.1 coordinate 1,488,489, forward strand.
CACGATAGGATCATAACACATACACTGATAGTACCTATTTACTTACATCATACTACCTTGTATCTTTATTATTAAAGCATCATTCAACCTTCTCAATAAAAATATTGACTTATTGCTTATGTTATTTTATTTATAATTTATTTTATGTTTTTATAATGTTACGTATATTTTACATAACAGATACAAAATTTGATTTTGAGTAGTTTTAATTTATATTCAATTAATAAATGTATAAAGGAGTCGGCAAAAATTTGTCATGAAATGATTTTTTTTTTTAAATATATTTTCTTTATTGTAGTGAATCTGCCAGGATGCACGAGCGCTGGCACAAGGGGACAAAGTATAAATGTCCGCACTGCGAGGAAGAATTCTCGTATGTATATACCATAGATGTAGAATAATCTCACTGTTTGTGATCCATTTGTCGTTTTATTAAATTTTCATGTCAGCTCATTCACTTGCTATACTTCTATACTAATGTTATATAGAGGTAAAATATCTCTGGATCTACTGAACCGCTTTTGAAAAATAATTGTATTGGGATTATTGAACAAAATTCCACAAATTGATATCGAGGAATACTGAATTCCACGCACTAATATCGAGGAATACTAAATCTCACGGCCTGAATATCGGTATCTCGTATCCTATGGACTGATATTGTATACTGCGCCCTGCTATCGTAGTATGTCTTGACTAGGTCCTACGATATACGTCAGGGATGGCAAAATACACAAAGTAACACTATCAATCACTATCGGAACGATCACTACACTTGCTACTACAGTTCTACCACTAAACTATTGATCAATGATACCGCTGATACTATCAGATGGAAGCCAGGATAAACTATCGTATGGCAGGGAGTCAACCACGAGCGGGATCTCGGACTGGCGACCGATAGTAGTAGGGTTAAGGGGCTTCCTTAAAACTAGTAACGCTAAAAATGCACCCAACTACGCGGGTGAAACCGCAGGTCGTCTGCTATATAATATGAACGTTTACAGCAAATACACGACGTACATAACGCACCTGCGCGTGAAGCATCCGTCGGACTTTATCTGCGGTCACTGCGGCTACTCTTTCATCAGTCAGAAGGGCTTGGAGTACCACATCCACCGCACGCATCGTACGGAGAAAACGGAGGTATGTATATAGTACGACCATAGAGGAATTAGAAAATGGAGATGCATCGCACTCAAATTCACGAACAAAATTGTCTGTGGTTTTTTGAGGGGGACGAGGTAAACTCACACATCGAAAATATTTAACACCATTAAATATATTCTGTGTCCGTACGCTACACACAAGTATACATTTAACTCGCAATACACACACGCGTATTTTTTACACAGACAAACACATTGCTTAGATTATCCACAGATTAAATACATAGAATATTCGATTACTGATCGATGTTTGGCTGTTTCGTCAAAAGAATCGATTCTTTTTATAAATTGTTTTTATTACAACTTTGATAAAATTATGTTAGAAATACTTACAAATTAAACGTTACTCCATCTTTTACTAAATTTCATGTTTTTGGCCATTTTTTATGCCATTTAACTACACAAACCGACATTTTTAGGGAGCTCTTTACATGACGAAAACGATTACAACAATGAAACATCGATTGCAACAGTTTGTATAAACGCGTTAGATCATTGATTCTTGATCTTTGACAGAGGGGTAACGGTTTACGAGGCAGGTCCTTTCTTTTTAATGGTCTAAGGATGATAATGATAGAAAATATTCATATTGGCACATTGCATATACTTAAATCGCGGCCAGATTTATTTTTTAAATTTATTTAAATCTCCTTCTCTCATTGGTTATTTAAAAAGATTCTACACTAGATAGAAAGTATCTAAAATAATTAAAAAAGTATAGGTTGCCTGCTTTCACCTTGCAATTGTGGAGTTGCCAGATATAAACAGTTAAGTAATGTTATTTATATACCCGTATCAGTTATTTTTAGTCGCTGCCCACACTAAACAATTTATGATCAATAATTACAACACAAAATATTATCAATAATTACAATAACAAAAAATATTTCACAAAATCACTAACTCGACTGGCAGAGTGACGGTGTCTACGCTGCCTAACAAACAACTGAGCTCAAGTCATCATCATCATCATCATCATCATCATCATCATCATATCAGCCGATGGACGTCCACTGCAGGACATACGCCTTTTGTAGGGACTTCCAAACATCACGATACTGAGCCGCCTGCATCCAGCGAATCCCTGCGACTCGCTTGATGTCGTCAGTCCACCTGGTGGGGGGTCGGCCAACACTGCGCTTACTAGTGCGGGGTCGCCATTCCAGCACTTTGGGACCCCAACGTCCATCGGCTCTTCGAACTATGTGCCCCGCCCATTTCCACTTCAGCTTCGCAACTCGTTGAGCTATGTCTGTATGAGCAAGTCATCATATACCCTCTAATTTAAACCAACACAGATACCTTCCCTCTACAATAACATAAATAATGAATATTATTACCTGTAATCGAGGAACATGCTTACCACACAAATATTGTCCAGTTTTATTTTAATCTTTATTCTTTACAAGTTAGCCCTTGACTACAATCTCACCTGATGGTAAGTGATGATGCAGTCTAAGATGGAAGCGGCTAACTTGTTACGAGAAGTATGAAAATCCACACCCCTTTTCAGTTTCTACTCGACATCGTACCGGAACGCTAAATCACATGGCGGTACGTCTTTGTCGGTAGGGTGGTAGCCGGAGCCTCCCACCAGCCAGACTTGGACCAATTAAGAAAATCTCAATCGAACCCAGGACTTCCGGTTTGTAAATCCACCGCGCATACCACTGCGCCACGGAGGCCGGCATTACCAGTTGTGGGAGTCGAACTCACGGGCGTGGATACAGAGAGAAGGGGCACTACCCACAATGCCCCGAGTCCTTATAAACCATGGTATGTTCTAGGAGCCAGCGGGTCCGCAGTGCGAGGAGTGCAAGGTTCGATTCTCGTCGCTGGCGGCGTACGAGCAGCACTTGAAAGTGTCGCCCAAACATCACAAGCCTGAGTGAGTATTGTAAACATATTAATAACCAATCTGCAATATCGTCGTTGTCAACCCATATAGCTCACTGCTGAGCTCGAGTCTCCTCTCAGAATGAGAGGGGTTAGGCCAATAGTCCACCACGCTGGCCCAATGCGGATTGGCAGACTTCACACACGCAGAGAATTGAGATAATTCTCTGGTATGCAGGTTTCCTCACGATGTTTCCTTCACCGTTTGAGACACGTGATATTTAATTTCTTAAAATGCGCACAACTGAAAAGTTGGAGGTGCATGCCCCGGACCGGATTCGAACCCACACCCTCCAGAATCGGAGGCAGAGGTCATATCCACTTGGCTTTCACAGCTCAAAGTATAGATGTAGATTATGATATCTTGTCTGTCTGTCCGTAGGATGCGTGAAAGGAACCAATCTCTACCGCGACGTATGTACAAGAAAGACAACGCGCCGCCCTACGTCACGTGCGAGCAGGCAAGTATTTGAATTTTTTACTAGCTTAGACCATTAAAAAGAATGGACCTGTTTCGCACTCAAATTCACCAACAAAAAAGTCTGTCGTTTTTTGAGGGGGACGAGGTAAACTCACACATCGTATTTACGAATTAAATGACTTTTTTAAATTAAAATCAATTTGACTAATTTATTATATTTTCACAATTTGACATAAAATTTATTTAAATATTTTATTATTTTCATTACTTTAGAATTATTTCATTATTGGTATAGTTCTGGTAATTTGTGTCTCTGGTAATGTCACTTTATTTTTAATCAAATCAACATGTAACATATATTAATAATTTAAACATTTATATTATACTACTGGATATAAAAATTTGCACGCCTAATTTGTGGCAAAACATGTTTGGACCATTAATAATTGTGAATTGTATTCATTGTATCTGTTATAACCCATGTTTTAGCAAATAAATTATTATTATTATTATCGAAAACATTTAACACTATTAAGTATATTCTGTGTCCATACACTACCCACAACTATATAATTGACACGCAATACACACACGCGTAATTTTTAACCAACACATCGCTTAGACTATCCACAGAATATATATATATATATATATATATATATATATATATATATATAGAATGTTTGATTACTTGATCGATTTTTTGCTGTTCCGTCAAAAGAATTGATTCTTTTTAGAAATCGTTTTTATTACAAATTTGATTGGTTCCAAAAGTTCTGAAAATTATTTTCTTAACAGCAGTTTCTTCTATCCGTAAAAATAGTATCAACCTGTTTATAAATTTTAAATAATAAAGGCCCAGTTTTGGGACATGTCCATTGACCTTATGTTTGTTTGTCACAGTGCGGTATAAAGCTGAACGACTTCACGATGTACATCTACCACTTCAAACGCGAACATCCCGGTGACGTCAGAGCACAACACGCGCCGCGACCGCGAGAGGTGCTCTGCGAACAGTGTGGGAGGAGCTTCCAGGTGAGTCCCCACCATCATGATGGACGTCCACTGCTGGACATAGGCCTCTTGCAAAAACTTCCAAGCATCCAGCGGCTCCCTGCAACCCGCTTGATGTCCTCGGTCCACCTAATGAGGAGTTGCCATTCCAGCATCTTAGAACCCCAACGTCCATCAGCTCTAAGAACTATATGCCCATTCTTTTTTTTTTAATTTTTTACAAATTAGCCCTTGATTTGGTTGGACCCTTGCTTTTCAAGCATGCTTAGCATACGTCAATGACATATGTTGTGGAAAGAAAATAAACATATTATCGACTAATAGCAGCGGAGTTATAATATTGTAGTCTTTCCTCCTAACCTACACGCTTTTTGTAAATAACTTGCAGAGCTATTTTTGGGCCTTATGGTCCCAATAATAAGGTCCTATGCAACAATATCCACACATCACACTGTGTGTAAGAAGTTTTCACTTAAACACACACACGCGTCTTAGACGGGATATGGGGGATAGTGAAAAATATATCGACTATATAAACATAGTTATAAAAAATAGTGTATTTGGTGTAAAGACTACCAAATTATGCTACTTAAAGTAATCACTTATTCTGGTATGACAAAAAGGTTTTGATGCATTAGCAGTTACGAAATTTTCAATTAAATTTTTCTTTTGCAGTGCGTCTTCAAAATTTTCAGTTTAGAATCGCATCATGTCAAGGGTCGTTTGCTGTCAGGGTCTCTCAGATCTTTAAGATATCATGTATTAGCCTTGTCCTTCAGCCTTGCTTAAGGACCTTTATGATGTCCTGATCTGTTGCAATTTGTTTGTCGCATTTGGAATTACACGCATGTGACATGTGGGCGTATTAAACGGGATGACGAATCGTATTAAGCGTTAGGAAATGTATGAAAACATGTCTCAAGTTTTAGGGAATGGCGCAAAACGACGTATTATGCGAGAAATCGTTTTAAACGTGATCATCTTAAGCAGGTTCTACTGAACTGTAGGAGATGGTTATGTTGCAATTGATTGATTGGAAAATAGGCTACTGAAGGTTAATGCGTGTCTCTGTCAGGAATCCAATAATAAACCAAATAGATGAATTAATTAATGTTTATTAACACACCGAATCTATATGTATAAAAAATTGCTGTTCGTTAGTCTCGCTAAAACTCGAGAACGGCTTAACGGATTTATCTTATCTTGGTCTTGAAATGTTCGTGAAGGTATAGGGAAGGTTTAAAAGGTGAGAAAAAATCAAATAATTTCCGGGAAAACCCTAAAAACTGCCATTTTCTATTTCCCATACAAACGTTTAAGAGTCAAGCGGTAGGGGTAGGGGTAGGGTAGGGGTAGAGGTATAGAAGGGTAGAGTAGGGATAGAGAATAAGTGCACTTATGTCAAAACGAAGCTTGACCAGGACCGCTAGTCTATAATATAAAAATGAATCGCAAAATGTGTTGGTAAGCGCATAACTCAACAACGCCTGGACCAATTTGGCCAAATCTTTTTTTAAAATGTTCGTTGAAGTTCAAGGATGGTTTTTACGGCGAGAAAAATTAGAATTATTGCTGGAAAACCCCTAAAAATAGCCCTTTTCTTTTTCCCATACAAATGATTTGTAACTAAAACGTAGTCAATTTGAGCTTTATTGCTATGGTATAAGGGTAGGGTAGGTGTAGTTGAAAGTTTACATCGAGTTTCACGCGGACGAAGTCGCGGGCGTCCGCTAGTAATATATAAAATTGAGATACATAAAATGCCTTAACTAAGCGGACTGGTTATAATGAATAAACTAGAACACGAGCGTTGGTAAAGACGAGTTAGGAACGACTGCCTCGATTTAACATCGAAGCGAACGTGCTTACAGAAAATGTTTACATAGCAGTTTGTCGGCTTAGGGTTCACTGCAAACGGTATTTATGCTTGAATATAAGGCACGCTACACTCACTGTATTCCTCTCGTGTGTCCAGACCGCGTTCCACCTGAAGGAGCACATGACGAAGCACACAGGACAGAAGGACTACCAGTGCGACGTGTGCGAGAAGCGATTCCGCACCAAAGTGTACCTCGACAAGCACAAGGAGACGCACGCCGCCACCCGCCCGCTGTACTCCTGCCCCGTCTGCGGCAAGAGCTTCACCAGCCCGTCGAGTCGCAACCGACACGTATGGGTGAGTGTGAGCCTCGTATTAGTCATGCGATGCGCAACTGGATGAGCAAGAGCCTCGTACTGTTTATGCGCACCTGGGTGAGCAAGAGCCTCGTACTGTTTATGCACACCTGGGTGAGTGTGAGCCTCGTACTATTCGTGCACACCTGGGTGAGTGTGAGCCTCGTACTGTTCGTGCGCACCTGGGTGAGTGTGAGCCTCGTACTGTTCGTGCGCACCTGGGTGAGTATGAGTCTCTTTCTGTTTTTGCGCACCTGGGTGGGCAAGAGCCTCGTACTGTTCGTGCGCACCTGGGTGAGTGTGAGCCTCGTACTGTTCGTGCGCACCTGGGTGAGTGTGAGCCTCGTACTGTTCGTGCGCACCTGGGTGAGTATGAGTCTCTTTCTGTTTGTGCGCACCTGGGTGGGCAAGAGCCTCGTACTGTTCGTGCGCACCTGGGTGAGTATGAGTCTCTTTCTGTTTGTGCGCACCTGGGTGGGCAAGAGCCTCGTACTGTTCGTGCGCACCTGGGTGAGTGTGAGCCTCGTACTGTTCGTGCGCACCTGGGTGAGTATGAGCCTCGTACTGTTCGTGCGCACCTGGGTGAGTGTGAGCCTCGTACTGTTCGTGCGCACCTGGGTGAGTATGAGCCTCGTACTGTTCGTGCGCACCTGGGTGAGTATGAGTCTCTTTCTGTTTGTGCGCACCTGGGTGGGCAAGAGCCTCGTACTGTTCGTGCGCACCTGGGTGAGTATGAGTCTCTTTCTGTTTGTGCGCACCTGGGTGGGCAAGAGCCTCGTACTGTTCGTGCGCACCTGGGTGAGTGTGAGCCTCGTACTGTTCGTGCGCACCTGGGTGAGTATGAGCCTCGTACTGTTCGTGCGCACCTGGGTGAGTGTGAGCCTCGTACTGTTCGTGCGCACCTGGGTGAGTATGAGCCTCGTACTGTTCGTGCGCACCTGGGTGAGTATGAGGTTCGTACTGTTCGTGCGCACCTGGCTGAGCATAAACCTCGTACGACTTATGCACACCCGTGTGAGTATGAGCCTCGTACTGTTCATGCGCATCTGGGTGAGTATGAGTCTCTTACTGTTCGTGCGCAACTGGGTGAGCATAAACCTCGCACGACTCATGCGCGCGCACCTGTGAACAAGAGCCTCGTACTGTTCGTGCGCACCTGGGTGAGCAACAGCCTCGTAGTAGCCATGCGCACCTGGGTGAGCAACAGCCTCGTAGTAGCCATGCGCACCTGGGTGAGCAAGAGCCTCGTAGTAGCCATGCGCACCTGGGTGAGCAAGAGCCTAATACTATTTACGGACAATTTAACAAAGACATCATAATATTAGATAGTTGTACGTCTACCAGTATATGTATTGGCATACCTACATCCACCTATTGTCACAAAAACTTTTAACAAACGTGTTAAATGTGCAATTTTTTTTACAAAATTACCATCACGGAGCCCTACAAACTTTGTGCATGCTATTTTTTTGCACACCATTGTCACTGACGTCATCCAAGTTCAAATGCGAAGTCATGTTTTTAACCGGACTCTGCAGTATTGTGAATGCCTGTAAAAGATGGCTGCAGTAGTTCAAGAATTTTGTAATTCACTTATATACAGGGTGATTCGGTCTTTAGTGCGGATATTTTTTTTCGTGGTTCTGTATCATTAATAGAATATAAATCTACAAACAGTTCGATACATTTTATGTAATTTTTTTTTTTAATTTATGTCTCTAAAATAACAAAATAATGTACATATTATTACTAAACAAGATATATTCAGCTTAAAAGTGATCTGGTGACGTCCTTTAGGTATCAAACGAAAATAAAATAAACGCACAATAGGGTGACCCTAAAATTCTGTTCAAAAGTAAATAACTTTAGCTAACGATAATTTTGTTATTTTTGAGTTAAAAAAAAAAAGAAAAAATACGTGATCATTAAATTTTGTTTATGTACAAAATATAAAAATATCCGCACTAAAAAAATTTTCTTCCTGTATAATGTTTTCTGCTGTCATTGTGTTACGACCGCTGTGGTCCAGTAGGTTGCAACGGTTGCATGTTCCAGTGCCCTGCTCTCATCTAACCGTAGACGGCAGAATGTGCTTGTTCAGCGCCCTACATACTTCGTTGCGATGGATTCACTTAGCGATTTACGTAGTTAATTACGCAAATGAGTAATATAAAAGATTAGGATACGCGATGGAAGGCGCTTTGATCTGAAATTGATCAATCTCCGATCGAGTGGGACATCTAGTTAGGATTAGGCTCTCTACATTTCAATCGCCGAAATTAGAGTTTTCTAATTATTATAAGTTTTTTTGTAATATTTTATTTAAAATAAATATTAAATAATCAGTCGCGTTTGCATTCTCAACCCTGCTGCCCCAAAACGTAAGTATTGTTGGCGTTACAAATAAATAAATAAATCCCTCTGTCCCACAGATCCACAAGGAGAAGACGTTCAAATGCGACATCTGCGAGAAGGCGTTCAGTAACGGCTCGGACCGCAACACGCACGTGTCGCACGTGCACATGAAGGTGCCGTGGCCCAAACGGAACAGGGGGCCCGGCAAGATGCGCCGCACCAAGGACACCTACGACGAGTGACAGACATGATTGTGACGCTCAGACCAATTATGGTATAGACCTGCCTCGCTAGACGTTACTTTTCTGTCAAAGTGTATGATCAACGATCTAATGTCAACGATTATAAAAACTGTCTCTGTAGAATCGATGTTAAATAGTTGTAATCGTGTTCGTCGGTTAAAGAGCTCCGTAACTATACCTTTTTGTGTAGTTGAATGGTGTAAAAAACGTGCAAAAGTCTAGTTTAGTGTAAGATATATGCAAAATCTAAGCTCGTTTTCCTCAGAAAATGACAGACAATTTTGTTCGTGACTATGAGTGCGATACAGGTCCTTCTATAATTGGTCTGAGTTGTGACCTAACGGGCAGCAGCGGTTGCATTGTACCATTATTGTGTGGTAGAGGAAACATCTCGAGCAGATACCAGGACTTGTGACTTGGTAGGTTTAAGGAATTCAAAATGCATTGACTCTTCCCTTCTCGACATGTTCTCCATGCCCACACTAAACAATTTTTTGATAAACAGTAATTACAACACAAAACGTTGTTGCACAAATCACTAACGCGACTGGCAGCGTGACGGTGTCTACGCTGCCTAACAAACAACTGAGCTCAAGTCATCAAATACCTTCTTATTTATACCATCACTGATACCTCTCCTCTACAATGACATAAGTAAAGAATGATAATACAACCTGTAATCTTAGACCATTAAAAAGAAAGGACCTTCCTCGTAAACCGTTACCCCTCTGTCAAAGATCAAGGATCAATGATCTAACGCGTTTATAAAAACTGTTGCTATAGAATCGATATTTCATTGTTGTAATCGTTTTCGTCGTGTAAAGAGCTCCCTAAAAATTCCGGTTTATGTAGTTGAATGGCATAAAAAATGACCAAAAATTTGTAGTTTAATCATATTTGTAATAAAAACGATTTCTAAAAAGAATCGATTCTTTTGACGGAACAGCAAAAAATCGATCAAGTAATCAAACATTCTATATATATTCTGTGGATAGTCTAAGTGATGTGTTGGTTAGTCTGTGTAAAAAATACGCGTGTGTGTATTGCGAGTCAATTTTACAGTTGTGTGTAGTGTATGGACACAGTATATTCTTAATGGTGTTAAATGTTTTCGATGTGTGAGTTTACCTCGTCCCCCTCGACTCGAAAAAACGACAGACTATTTTGTGGGTGAATTTGGGTGCGAAACAGGTCCATTCTTTTTAATGGTCTAAGCCTGTAATCGATGTACTTGTAACATAGACTTTACCAGACACCTACTCCTCCTGATGTTAATTATAAAAACACAATGGCTGACAATGAATGAAATGAAAATGACAAATACATAATGGCTAACAAACCCTTAAGTTAACACCAAACCGCTATAGTCCTCGACCGCGCAGTTATATGTTGAAAATGCGAAGCAGACCTACGAGTGATTGCTTATTATCATTAACAACCCATATCCGGCTCACTGCTGAGCACAAGTCTCACAATGAGAGGTTTGAAGTAAGAGGTGAAAGTATTTGTATTTATTGTATTGTATTATGTAAGTTTTTATAATTTGTAAATTTTAGTTATTAAAATAATTAATTAAACACATTTTCTATGATTTTTGTTTATTTATTGTATTAATCGACCACTTTAGTTTTTATGAGTAATAACCAATGACTATGATATTTTATACTATAGATAGGGAACTAGCTCATCAAAACTGAGGCGGACTAATGTGCATAATTGTCTTCATTTCAATTAGTCTCTTATCAAACAACGAAATATATTTAATTTATATACAATTTAAAAATCTGTCATAATCCCTCTTTCGTTAGATTGATCTGCATAATTATGAATTCATATTTACAAATACCTACTCGTAAATCTATCTATACTTTCTATGTTAATATTATTTAGTAAGTCTGTCTGTTACATTTTCACGGTAACTTCTGAACCGATCAAGATGAATTTTGGCATTATTATAAATGGGCCCTTCGAGCGGAACATAAGCTACTTTTAATCCCTAAAATAAAAAAAATGGTTCCCTGTAAAGTCGGTATACGGCGAAACTTTTACGTGACAACGACTTTTAGTGGTAAAATAATTTTAATGTGAATATTCATAATTTGAACCGGTGTGTATGCCTATCTCTCTCACTCTCTCTCTCTCTCTCGCTCTTAGGCGGGCTAACTGTGCTCGAGTGGAAGGGACGCGTGCCTTTCACTTTTTATCGCTCATTGTGAGCGCATAACGTGAGCGGAGCGTAACGCAGTTTCTTGAAGTGTCACCCGGCAAACCAATTTATAAGACGTTGTCACGTCAAAAAGAGAAATAGATTTTACTCTGGATTATTACAAGCTACTTTTCATCCCTGAAAAATCTATGATTCCCGAGGGATGTGTGAAACACTAAATGTCACGAGGACGAAGTCGCGCGCTTCCACTAGTTTACGATAGGTACTGAACTACTGAAAACAGTATAAAAATAATATATCTATACAAACGGATCAAACATTTATCCTAGTCTATTTTTTTATCCTATTGTGATCTTGGTGCATTTTGATATTTGTGCCTACTGCCTTTATTTGTCGTCTGTGGTTTGTGCTGTGGCCTGTGGTGGCCACTGTACTGGGCTCAAAATGGCCAGAACCATAAAGCTTATTATTAATAAAAAAAAATGTACACTGTACTGGTTCACAGATGACAAATGAAGATACTGGTTCTTCATTTGTCGTCTGTGGTACTGTTTACTTTACCCAAAGAGTAAATTATTATAAGTATTAAAATACTTTACCGTAGGAGTAGGTACTTTTTTGTGCAAGTATTTGGTGGTATTGAAGGTTTTAACATTTTAATCATGTATTTTAAACTCAATAGTCAATTATTATCACATAGAACTGATGCTGAATTCGTTAGCATTTGATGATACTTCATTTATTACTGTAATTTATCAAATTTTTGAACATCAATAAGTGTGATCATAACTTATAGATCTATTGGGGACGCATAATAATAGTGTTCTTTGTAAATAAAACTGAGAAATGAAATCATGAGGTGCTGTGTATCTTGGTGTATTAACAACAAAAGCAAGCAGAGCTCAGACAACGTTTCCTATCGCAGGTATGTATCGCCGTATGTATTGCGATCGTAATTTTAACATTTTTTTTATATTCTTTCAAGTTAGCCCTTGACTACAATCTCACCTGATGGTAAGTGATGATGCAGTCTAAGATGGAAGCGGGCTAACTTGTTAGGAGGATCAAAATCCACACTCCTTTCGGTTTCTACACGACATCGTACCGGAACGATAAATCGCTTGGCGGCATGTCTTTGGCGGTATGACTGCGTCATCTCTTACCATAGGGTGAGATTGTAGTCAAGGGCTAACTTGTAAAGAGTAAAAAAAAATACAATTTTTCAGATTTCCTCCAGAACATGGTGAACGACAAACCTGGATCTCAACCCTTGGCCTCAATGAAAGGCGGCTAACGAATGACTCAGTAGTCTGTTCCAATCACTTCATAGATAACTTCCTCTGTAGTAGGAAGAGTGGGCCGAGTCCTGTGCAAGAAGATGCTAAGCCGTTTGTTCAGGTAAAAAGAAAATATACTATCATCACTTCTAAAGCCAAAATATATATATATCTATATATATATAAAAATTAATTGCTGTTCGTTAGTCTCGCTAAAAGGGGTAGGGTAGGGGTAGAGGTATAGAAGGGTAGAGTAGGGATAGAGAATAAGTGCACTTATGTCAAAACGAAGCTTGACCGGGTCCTCTAGTATATATATATATATATTCTGTTTCTGACAGGAGAGCCATAGCTCTGCTATCGCCTAGTCATCGAGCACGTCAGCTCGCTTCAGGCGTTTGATTCGCGGCGCTACCACCAATGAGCTAGGCAGGCGATTGTGATGTCGTGTTAGCCTTTCTTTATGTTGTTATGTTGACAGTTGGCATTTCAAGGTATTCGTGGGTTTCATTGTTGCGAGTGAACCAAGGGGCATCCGTGATAGTCCTAAGTATGTTATTTTGTTGCCAAAATAGGCTTTTTTTACAAGAATTTTTAAAATTATTCAAACACCAAGTGGTGAACTTAGCTGTGATAGCCCAGTGAATATGACCTATGCCTCTGATTTCGGAGGGCTGTGGGTTGGAATCCGGTCCAGAGCATGCACCTCCAACTTTTCAGTTGTGTGCATTTTAAGAAATTAAATATCACGTGTCTCAAATGGTGAAGGAACATTGTGAGGAAACCTGCATACCAGAGAATTTTCTTAAATTCTCTGCGTGTGTGTCTGCCAATCCGCATTGGACCAATGTGGTGGACTATTGGCCTAACCCTTCCTATTCTGAGAGGAGACTCGAGCTCAGCAGACGAAGTATAGTCAAATACAGGTAGATAATGATAAAAGTGGTGAAATAGGGGTTGAAAGTTGAAAGAAGTTGCGGTCATTGACTAGTAACATAATAATTTGTTCCCCAGGCGTGCGTGGTGTGCCTGGACACAGAGCGGAGGGTGCATCTGTTGAGCAAGTACAACCTCGAACAAGCTTATGAAACTATCACTGGACTTGAAGTAAGTATAATACATTCATACTGGATGTGCACTGTTTACCAACAAATTAAAACAAAAGCAGCCAAGTGCTAGTTGGACTCACCCATGAAGGGTTCTGTAGCAGCACATAACATAAACTTCTTGATCATTAATTCGTTCGTTCGTTATCAACCCATTTACGGCTAACTGCTGAGCTCGAGTCTTCTCTCAGAATGAGAGGGGTTAGGCCAATAGTCCACCACGCTGGCCCAATGCGGATTGGCAGACTTCACACACGCAGAGAATTAAGAAATTCTCTGGTATGCACACCTTCCGGAATCGGGAGCAGAGGTCATATCCATTGGGCTATCACGACTCTTTCATTAATTACATATACACATTATCATACATATTACGATTACGATTTATGAAGTATTAAAAAAAACTACAGTCTCACCTGATGGTAAGTGATGATGCAATCTAAGGTTGAAGCGGGCTAACATGTTAGGAGGAGGATGAATACCCACACCCCTTTCGGTTTCTACACGACATTGTAGCGGAACCCTAAATCGCTTGGCGGTACGTTTGACGGTAGGGTGGTAACTAGCCACGGCCGAAGCCTCCCACCAGCCAGACCTGGACTGATTAAGAAAACCTCAATCGGTCTAGCTGGGGATCGAACCCAGGACCTCTGTCTTGTAAATCCACCGCGCATACGCCACGGAAGTCGTCCAATAATAATTGATAATTGCTAGTTGATAGAAATGGGGCGTGGATTTTCATCCTCCTCCTAACAAGTTAACCCGCTTCCATCTTAAATAAAATAAATAAATAAATAAATAAAATCTTTATTGACCAAAAAAAAATATACAAAAAACCATAACATTTGCCTGTGGTCTCCACACTAGATTGATCTGTATCGTGGAGACCAGGTAGGATTTTCTAATGCTTTCTGTTGGACTAGGACTTATTACATCATCACATACCACCAGGTGAGACTGTAACTCAAGGGTAACTTTGTAAAGAATAAAAAAAGAATCAGCCATGTATAAACACTTTGTTTCAGCTGCAAGATCTAACTGACTTCACACCTTTCATATGCTTCGAGTGCGCTCAGAGGTTGACACAATGCAAACAGTTCAGAGACAAGAGTGCGAGGGGGCACGCCCTTTTGGTTGAATTGATCAGGAAACATGATTTGGTAAGTCTGTTAGGGTTCATTATCTGGATAAAAAAATTATTAAGCCAAAAACTTAAAAAAAAAAAAACTTTTATTTCAACTCTCTAAATAGGAAAAAAATATTTTTTCTTTAAAAAGTTATTAACTTATAACCTCATTATATTATATTAGGTATAAAATAATTAGTTGAAATTTTTAAATAAAAGCTTTTATTAAAGTTTTTTAGCTTTTAATTCATTTTTTATTTTTTAGTTAATCTCTGAGTCTGTTAATATTATCAAGTTACTCTTAATAAGCCCTTTCATTTCATTTGATACCCATATTGTAGAAATGCGTTAAAATAACTATTCCGCCATCTAAGTTGGTCCGCCATATTGGATTTAGAATGACGTCATATAACATATCGTGCATCGTCATCCAAACTTAACGTGTATACAAAATTTCAACTCAATCGGTTGAAGATATCTACTTCATTGAGTTCAAAGAATCCACCGTAACATACATACATACATACATTGCAAGTTAAATAAAAGCTTTTAAAAACCTGCCAACCGGTGTCGGGCCACGTGCGGTGTAGGGTTCCGTAGATTAATTTATAATAATAATAATTTATTTGCTGAAAATGTGATTTACAATGGTTCTTACACTATAAAAAAAAATCCAACACAATTTACTGATATATCAGCGTGCAAATATTTACAGAATTTTACAATAATTAATTATTTAAAACTTCAATATTTATAAATTACAAAATTTCATGTCATTCATGTACTCGTCAACACTATAATAATTCTTATTATTTAAAATGGAGAAGATTATTCGCCTAATCTTTGTTAGGGGCATATTTTTATAGGATTCTGGAAGCTTATTGTACAAACAGCCATACAGAAGCAATTATTTGAATTTTCAGATTTTTAATGTACATGATCATGGTAATTGACAGCTTTCTGGACGGACGGACAGACGAACATGACGAACCTATAAGGGTCCTTTCATCATCCCTATGATGAAGATGATAAATAATCAACATTATTTTATACTTTATTTCAGCTAACTGCACAACATATAAAGGAAATAAACCGTTCAGTCAATTTTCTAACATCTAATCTAGTCGAGAAAGTGTTCCAACCAAACTGTTGTGACGTAAACTTCATAGACATCAAAAAGGAGACCATACAGATTAAATGCGAAGACAGAGTGAATGAATCCATAATCAAAGTAGAGAAAGAAGATCACATATTAGTTTCTGATGATAAAACACAATATGGAAACTATATCGATATTGAAAAACGAGATATTAAGGATGATCATGATGATGATAATGCTAATATTGACTTTTTAGATGACATTATTGATGAAGTTTTCACAAATGATGATGATGATGATGATGATAAACTTTTCAATGATAATAATTATACAGAAACAGGTGCCATAAGTGACGGTGAACAATTCATAGATAAAAATGAAAACGATAGTGACATAGAGCTAGTGGACAAAAAAGATGATAAACTAAAAACAAGTGACATTAAAAAACTTAATCAATCTAGAAAAGGTAACTTAGCCTCATACAAGAACTGTAATAATAAAATAAGTAAAACGCAAACTAATAAAAATAATTTAACCAAAAAAGTTAGTGTTGCCAAATCTAAAACTAGTAAAGTTAAAAGTAAAGATAAATTGGATAAAGATAATACTAAAAATTTAAATGCAACTAAACGTGGTACATTGTTAACTACATTCAAAATAACTAAACTAAGTCTTGAAAAGCAATTTGAAGATCTTAAGACGCGACAAGAATCTTCAAATTATAAAAACTCTAGCTTTCAATGCAATTTTTGCTACCGAGGTTTTCAATGCAATTCAACATTCACTAGACATATGGATAAACATTCCAAGGTGAGTAAGATTTGTATTTGTGATTTGTATTATTTTTTTTAATTCGTTACAGGTTAGTCCTTTACTAAAATATCACCGGTAAGTGATGATGCAATGCTCTCGTAAGATATTAGGAGATAAATGAAAATCCACTCTGGTCGGTTTGCTGTTCTTTTTTTTTTTTATTCTTTACAAATTAGCCCTTGACTACAATCTCACCTGATGGTAAGTGATGATGCAGTCTAAGATGGAAGCGGGCTCACCAGCCAGACCACGGGCCCACCAGCCAGACCTGGACAAATTAAGAAAATCTCAATCTGCCCAGCCGGGAATCGAACCCAGGACCTCCGCCTTGTAAATCCACCGCGCATACCACTGCACCACGAAGGCCATCAAAATGCAAATGTGAGAATGAGGGAATAGAGAGTGCACCTGTGCCTGCGCAGACACTTGTGCACTTGAACCTGTGTTAATTTCAACATGAGATCTGTCGCCGTGCGCAAATAAAATCGGTCGGGAGCATATTGTTATTATTTTAGATCCCACTTCTGATATTTTCAGGCAAACTGGTATTATCATTATTATAGATCCTACTTCTGACATTTTCGAGTAATTGGAGATTATTATTATAAATCCCACTTCTGATATGTTTAAGCAAACGGAGATTATTATAATAGATCCCACTTCTGATATTTTGAGGCAAACGGAGATTATTATAATATATACCACTTTTGATATTTTCAGGCAAACGTAGATTATTATTATAGATCCCACTTCTGATATTTTCAGGCAAACTGAAACTATTATTGTAGATCCCACTTCTGATATTTCATGCAAACGGAGATTATTATAAATGATCCCACTTCTGATATTTTGAGGCAAACGGAGATTATTATAATAGATCCCACTTTTGATATTTTCAGGCAAACGTAGATTATTATTATAGTTCCCACATCTGATATTTCAGGCAAACGGAGATTATTATAATAGATCCCACCATTGGAAAATATTATTATAGATCCACTTCTGATATTTTCAGGCAAACGGAGACTATAATTATAGATCCCACTTTTGATACTTCAGGCAAACGCAGATAGTCATAATAGATCCCACTTCTGATATGTTTTGGCAAACGGAGATTATTATAAATGATCCCACTTCTGATATTATTATAGATCACACTTCTGATATTATTATAGATCCCACTTCTGATATTTTCAGGCAAACGGAGACGTTGAGTGTCCGGTGTGCAAAATGCGCTACAAGACTAGAGAAGCATTTTTGGCGCACAATCTGAGTCACTCGACCAGATATAACTGTACACTATGTGACTTCTTCTCTATGAACTCGTGAGTATGAAAAACGCTCCATACAAAATGGCACGATTTAGTGACGTCGTTGGCTCGCTGATCGTTAGGTTTGTATGGGCGTTCAAACAAAATTACTAATATCTTTGTTATTTGTGCGTTTGTGTTTATAGTTCATTTCTTTGAAAATGTCACATTTAATGTAAGGAAGCTAAAACTGTATGAATTTTCGTCTAATTACGATAAAAAAAAATTTAATAGATTTTGAAATTTTATAATCTTATTTATTTAGCAAATATCCAGACAATCTTTGCTTTTTATGTATAAATTAGTTAACATTGACCTTATTTACCCGAATGTGTCATAAAAATCAATATATTCAAACCTAGTCATCATCCCCATTGCATAAGTTGTACCGCCATTGAGGTTTGATATATTAGGTACTTGTCGTCGTCATCAACCCATATTCGGCTCACTGCAGAGCACGAGTCTCCTCTCAGAATGAGAGGGATAAGGCCAATAGTCCACCACGCTGGCCCAATGCGGATTGGCAGACTTCACACACGCAGAGAATCTAGATAATTCTCTGGTATGCAGGTTTCCTCACGATGTTTTTCTTCACCGATTGAGACACGTGATATTTAATTTCTTAAAATGCACACAATTGAAAAGTTGGAGGTGCATGCCCCGGACCGGATTCGAACCCACACCCACTGGAATCGGAGGCAGAGGTCATATCCACTGGGCTATCACGGCTCTCATAATAATAATAATAATAATTGTAAAAGGATATAAAATAAAAGTATTATCAAATAGATGAAGCAGTGTGGAATGGAGAACTGGTAAAGATGTAATGTCTGGGCGAAATATATCCACGCATGCGTGGTCGAGGGTATTCTAAATGTGAAATGAATCTGGAATGTGAATGTAGATTTATTTATTTTATTAGGATAACCAACAGCTATTACAATTTCCTATGTTAATGATTTACATTGAAATAAATATATGAGTGGTTATTGCATAGCTAATTATAGGTTAACACAGCGTACACAAATACATATTATGTCAATACTACAGTTGTCAGAAATGAATGAATGTCAAATTACACAATACAAATTAATATGCAACAAATGTCAGACTACAATAAACTAAAAGCAATAAAATTAAAAAACAAGTCACATAAAATTAAATATAAAAAACAAAAAAAAATGATATCTAAAAAATTACAAAAAAAAAAAAAAAATTACAAAAAAAAAACAAATTACATTTCTACTACAATAAAGTAAAAGCAATAAAATTAAAAAACAAGTCACATTAAATTTAATATAAAAAACAAAAAAAAAATTACAAAAAAAAAACTGTTAATGCCAAAATGTGGCTTATTGATAGTGCGGTCGAGGCCTATATCACGATAGTGCGGACTTTACCTAATTATCAATTTATTATCTGTAGTTATTACTTGTTTTGTATAACTACTCTATATTGTCAATGACAAGCCTGTATATAAAGTGAAAATTAAATTATAACGGACACTCCGCTGTAAAAATTCAAAATAGTCTTTTTTCTTCTCACCTTTTGTGATCCTGCAAATATTAAAAAGAGATCCTGTAGTCAGGATCTCATTGTGTGAATTTAAATAATTTACAAAAACAATTATATTATTAAAGATTACAATACAGTTTTTAATTAAAATATTATGTTATTACTATTATTACATGTCATTATTAGTCAATTATTAATTAAAAGTCAATTATTACTGGATGTCAAATAATATAAGATGAAGATGTAGATGGCCTAACCTAAAGTGGTTGATACAAAATGCTATGCAATATGCAATAGCTTTACCGCGGCAGACTTAGCAGTGTTGCCAGAAGGTTACTTTTTACACAAAAAGGTTACTTTTTTTAATATTTCGGGTAACTTCTCACAAGACCCAACTGGCAACACTGAGTCTTAGTCGCACGTCTTTTGTTGCAGCACAACAGCCAGGATGCATGAGCGCTGGCACATGGGATTAAAGCACATATGTCCGCACTGCAATGAAGAATTCTCGTATGTATCCATACTAATCCTAATTTCTACTAATATTATAAACACGAAAGTTTGGATGTATGTTTGGATGTTTGTTACTCTATAACGCCGCTACTACTGAAGCGATTTAGCTTAAGGGACAATAATCAGACAATATATAGAACTTTAATCCACTAAAAAAAAATTGCAACAATATATTATATATCATTATATTAGATTTTTTGTACTATTTACAATCAGTAAATTTTTTGTCTGTATGTTCGTTATAGAAACAAAAACTACTCGACGGTTTTTAACGAAACTTGGTACAATTATTCTTCATACTCCTGGGCAGGTTATAGTATACTTTTCATCACGCTACGATCAATAGGAACAGAGCATTGAGGGGAAATGTTGGGAAAACGGGAGAAGTCACTCCATTTTTACAGCGATGTAAGGGCCGGATTAAAGAGGTCTAAGGGTGGACGAAATCGCGGACATCCGCTAATCTATACTTATATTATAAAGCTGAAGATTTGTTTATTTGCTTGCACGCGCTAATCTCAGGAACCGATCCGATTTGAAAAATTCTTTCAGTGTTAGATAGTCCATTTATCGAGGAAGGCTATAGGCTATATACATAATCCCCGTATTCCTACGGGAACGGGAACCACGCGGGTGAAACAGTTCATATAATATAAACGTTTGCAGCAAAATCACGTCGTACATAACGCACCTGCGCTTAAAGCATCCTTCGGACTTCATCTGCTGCCACTGCGGCTTCTCCTTCATCAGTCAAAAGGGCTTGAAGTTCCACATACTACGCACGCATCGAAAGGACAAGTTGGAGGTATCTATACATGGACATTGGGGTCTCAAGGTGCTAGAATGGCGACCTCGCACTAGTAAGCGCAGTGTTGGTCGACCCCCCACCAGGTGGACTGACGACATCAAGCGAGTCGCAGAGATTCGCTGGATGCAGGCGGCTCAGTATCGTGATGTTTGGAAGTCCCTACAAAAGGCCTATGTCCTGCAGTGGACGTCCATCGGCTGATATGATGATGATAGATATGAACTATATACAGAGTGTCGATAATTAATGGATAATACGCATATAGTAGATACACCATTTGAATAGTTTTCCAAAAATCCCTAGGATGACCAATTTATGTTTTTTTTTCGCATTTTTCTAATTTTTATTTCTTGAATCAGTTTTTTCAATGCTGTAGTTGATTTTAAAGATCTGATTTTTGTTATACATTGCGGATTAAATTACCAATGTATACTATGCACAAAAATTAAGGGAGCAGAAAAAAAATCCAAATTTTTGGGGGATTTTCAACAGGCTGTAACTTATACAAAAATGGTCGTACAGCAAAAAAATAAAAAGCAAATTGTAGCTCTAAGTGTTTAGTTTGTGGATCTGAGTTTGAAAATTTTTTTTTGAAAATATTTTTCGAGTAATTTGAAAAAGCATCCAAAAAAGGGCATTTTGTCGTTTTTTGGAAAATCAAGCGCCCAATCAAAAATATTGCGGAAACCACTGACGTTAAGTGTGCCTTTTACTGTTCAATATACCCACAAAAACTCTACAAAGTTTCAATTCAATCCAGCCAACCGTTTTTTTTCCCACTTGATCGAATTTTTGAAAAAATTAAAGGAGCAAGAATTTCGCTCTGAAAATGTCATAATTTTTATCAAAAATGAAAAAAAAAAATTTTTTTTAATTTGTTTTGTAGAAGTAGCTTTGAATGCAATAATTATATTTCTTTCATTAAGATGACCCGATTTAAAAAAAAGTCCTGTAAAAAAAATGTATGAAGTCGTTATCAACCATATTCGGCTCACTGCTGAGTTCGAGTCTCCTCTCAGAATGAGAGGGGTTAGGCCAATAGTCTTATCTGCAGTAATAAATACATTGATTGATGGAACACTTGGGTGAGTATAGCTGATGTTTACACAAAATGTTATATAAATCTGTTCTAGGAGCCAGCGGGTCCACATTGCGAGCAGTGCAAGGTTCGATTCTCGTCACAGGCTGCATTCGAGCAGCACTTGAAAGTGTCGCCCAAACACAGCCAGCCTGGGTGAGTGACGACCTTTATATCCCTAAAGCCGGCCATACACGCAGCTCGAGCAGTAAAACCGGCCATACACGGGCACAAAAATTAATGTTTTTTTTTATTCTTTACAAGTTAGCTCTTGACTACAATTTCACCTGATGGTAAGTGATGATGCAGTCTAAGATGGAAGCGGGCTAACTTGTTAGGGGGAGGATGAAAATCCACACCCCTTTCGGTTTCTACACGACATCGTACCGGAACGCTAAATCGCTTGGCGGTACGTCTTTGTCGGTAGGGTGGTAAATAGCCACGGCCGAAGCCTCCCACCAGTCAAACCTGGACCAATTAAGAAAACCTCCATCGGCCCAGCCGGGGATCGAACCCAGGACCTCCGTCTAGTATATCCACCGCGCATACCACTGCGCCACGGAGGTTGCGAAAGTTGAAGTTATGGGAAATACTCTCGAGCACCCTGTATAATGGGTCTCATTAGAAGGCTCAGAGTCACACAGCGGGTGATGGAGCGAGCTATGTTAGGAGTATCTCTGCGTGATCGAATCAGAAATGAGGAGATCCGCAGAAGAACCAGTCACCGACATAGGTCAACGAGTTGCGAAGCTGAAGTGGCAATGGGCGGGGCACATAGTTCGAAGAGCCGATGGACGTTGGGGTCCTAAGGTGCTGGTGTGACCCCGCATTGAAAAGCGCAGTGTTGGTCGACCCCCCACTAGGTGGAGTAATGACATCAAGCGAGTTCCAGGGAGCCGCTGGATGCTGGTAGCTCGAGACCGTTGTGTTTGGAAGTCTACGCAAGAGGCCTATGTCCTGCTGTCTCAGACCAATTATTGTATAAGACCTGCCTCGTTAGATACAAAGTATATGATCAACGATCTAATGCGATTATGAAAACTGTCTCTATAGAATCGATGTTAAATAGTTGTAATCGTGTTCGTCGGTTAAAGATCTCCGTAAAAATAACTTTTTGTGTAATTGAATTGTGTAAAAAACGGGCAAAAACTTCTAGTTTAGTATTAGACTAGCGGACGCCTGCGACTTCGTCCGCGTGAAACCCTAATACTACCCCTACCCCTATCCTATCCTTACCCTAACCCTACCCTACCCTTACCCTACCACGCGACGGCGACGAAAGCTTAAAAATTGAGTAATTTCTCCCGTTTTCTCAACATTTCCCTTCACTGCTCTGCTCCTATTGATCGTAGCGTGATGAAAAGTATACTGTAACCTGCCCATTAGTATGAAGAATAATTGTACCAAGTTTCATTAAAATCCGTCGAGTAGTTTTTGTTTCTGTAAAGAACATACAGACGGGCCGACCGACAAAAATTTTACTGATTGCATTTTTGGCATCAGTATCGATCACTAATCACCCGCTGATAGTTATTTTGAAAATATATTTCATGTACAGAATTGACCTCTCTACAGATTTATTATAAGTATAGATATATACCAAATCTAAGCTCGTTTTCTTCAGACAATGACAGACAATGGAGATGATGACTAGGTTTGAATATATTGATTTTTATGATACATTCGGGTAAATAGGGTCAATGTTAACTAATTTATATATAAAAATCAAAGATTGTCTTGATATTTGCAAAATAAATGAGATTATAAAATTTCAAAATCTATTAAAAATCTTTTATCGTAATTAGATGAAAACTCATACAGTTTTAGCTTCCTTACATTAAATGTGACATTTTTTAATATATGAACTATAAACATAAACGCACAAATAACAAAGATATTAGTAATGTTGTTTGTACGCACATACAAATATAACGATCATTACATTGCCTACGACGTCATTAGTTTGTGCCATTTTGTATGGGGCGTTTTTCAGGGATCCGCGGCAGCGCCGCAAATCTGCCCCTTTAAATCCCTGTAGCTCCGAAAGTAATAATCGCAGATACCCTGTTACTTTTACAAAATTGCTTTACTATTAGCGTACTCTTAATTTATATACAATTTAAAAAACTGTCATCATCCCTATTTTGTTCGTGACTATGAGTGTGATACAGGTCCTTCTATAATTGGTCTGAGGCAGCAGTGGACGTCCATTGGCGGATGATGATGTTGATGATGATGATGATGATGATGATGATGATGATGAGGAGTCTGTATAATATCTTGTCCGTCTGTTCGTAGGATACGTAAAAGGAACGACCGACGTACGAACTTTAAAGACGTCGTGCCACCATATATCACTTGCGAGCTGGCAAGTATTTATACTTTTATTCTAATACTTTTAGAATTTAGTTATTCACAAATCCCTCCGAAACCATGGATTTTTCTGGGATCAAAAGTAGCCTATGTGTTAATCCAGGTTATAATATATCTCAATACCAAAGATGATCCAAAATTGTATTTAGCTCAGGTCCAGTCATTGTACTCTAGCGGAAATAAAAGAAAATATTTTTTCATACAATTTTTGATTATACAAATCTACGAATTTACTTTAATTATTAAGCGTAATAATGGTGGATTGATGACGTTTTCAATGCAGTAGTCGATTTGACGTTTGCTGTCAATTGTCATGTCATAGTTGTTATAGGGGCGCCATCTTGAAATAACTCAAAAACTTGGGTTTTAATTTTATTTATTTATTTTTATTTAGTTATATTTATTCGCTTTAATAAATTTTAATAAGATCCTTGTATTTTTTAAATTTGATGGACCTGAAATGGACCATCTCCTTTCAGCTAATTCGGTTCAGTAGTCGAGGCGTGAAAGAGTAACAAACATTCATATCGTCAAAATCATCAGTTTTCGCAAGTCTCGGGAAACCATGGATTTTTTCGGAATAAAAAGTAGCCTATGTGTTAATCCAGAGTAAAATCCATTTCCATTCCAAATTTCAGCTAAATCGCTTCAGTAGTAGCGGCGTTATAGAGTAACAAACATCCAAACGTACATCCAAACTTTCGCGTTTATAATATTAGTAGGATTATATAGCTGAAGAGTTTGTTCGTTTGTTGGATTGAACATTTTCTAATCTCAGGAACTACTGGTCCGATTTGAAAAATTCTTTCAGTGTTAGATAGCCCATTTATCGACAAAATATACCTTCAGCAATGAAGAATGCGACCAAGAGACGAATTAATTTTAAACAACCGTCTGGCATGGAATCCGGGATGAGACTGAGGACTGGTCTGGCGGGTGGAAGCTAGTTCGGAGTGAGCTTAGGTGGTGAAAAGGTCAGCAGGAAGGGTTGCAGAGATCATTATCCGTCTCAGACAACTATTTCATTGAATAAACTATTTTTAACTTTGTGTACTTCACAGTGTGGTACAAAGCTGAAAGACTTCTCGATGTACTCGCAACATTTCAAGAGCGAGCATCCCGGTGACGTCAGAGCACAACACGCGCCTCGTACGGGGGAGACGCTGT
The DNA here is from genome assembly GCF_947172395.1 of Bicyclus anynana. Lineage (NCBI taxonomy): Eukaryota > Metazoa > Arthropoda > Insecta > Lepidoptera > Nymphalidae > Bicyclus > Bicyclus anynana. Next base: position 1,514,113 of record NC_069109.1, read on the forward strand.
GCGAACAGTGTGGGCAGAGCTTCCAGGTGAGTCCTCATCGTGAACGACTTCAACATACACGCACATCACACATGCCGGTGACGTCAGAGCACAACACGCGCCGCGTACGGGGGAGGCGCTGTGCGAACAGTGTGGGCAGAGCTTCCAGGTGAGTCCTCATCGTGAACGACTTCAACATACACGCACATCACACATGCCGGTGACGTCAGAGCACAACACGCGCCGCGTACGGGGGAGGCGCTGTGCGAACAGTGTGGGCAGAGCTTCCAGGTGAGTCCTCATCGTGAACGACTTCAACATACACGCACATCACACATGCCGGTGACGTCAGAGCACAACACGCGCCGCGTACGGGGGAGGCGCTGTGCGAACAGTGTGGGCAGAGCTTCCAGGTGAGTCCTCATCGTGAACGACTTCAACATACACGCACATCACACATGCCGGTGACGTCAGAGCACAACACGCGCCGCGTACGGGGGAGGCGCTGTGCGAACAGTGTGGGCAGAGCTTCCAGGTGAGTGCTCATCGTGAACGACTTCAACATACACGCACATCACACATGCCGGTGACGTCAGAGCACAACACGCGCCTCGACCGTGGGAGGCGCTTAAAAAAGTAACACATATGACGGTGGAGCAGACTAAATTCCACTTCTGATAACGGAGAAGCCGTAGTCTAAGAGCAGGTTCTAAGCTTTACGTGTCAAGGATGGCAGATACACAAAGTAACATCACCGAATCGATAATTTAACTTACAACTACAGGTCTACCCTCTAATTACACTTGATCAAGTTCAGCGCTGACACTATCAGATGTAAACCAGGATTAATTATCGTATGGCGAGGAGTCAGCCACCAGCGGATGTCGGACTTGTAACCGATTTAAGTAGGGTTAAAGGGCCCTTTTACATTATACTAATACTCCCCATTCATGTTCAACTTGAATAAAACTGACAGCTACGGCGCGCTCTGTCCGAGATCGTCAAGTCAACTGAAAGATGTCCACAGACAAACAACTGACAGATACATTTCTAAAAGATATCGCTATCAAATTAGTTACTTTAATTAATGTTAGATGGCGCTACTCTCTAATCCTTCGACATATTATATATGTTTAGTACATTACTTTAAAAGTACATTGACGGCCTCCGTGTCGCAGTGGTATGCGCGGTGGATTTACAAAACGGAGGTCCTGGGTTCGATTCCCGGCTGGGCAGATTGAGATTTTCTTAATTAGTCCAGGTCTGGCTGGTGGGAGGCCGTGGTTAGTTACCACTCTATCGGCAAAGACGTACCGCCAAGCGCTTTAGCGTTCCGGTACGATGCCGTGTAGAAACCGAAAGGGGTGTGGATTTTCATCCTCCTCCTAACAAGTTAGCCCGCTTCCATCTTAGACTGCATCATCACTTACCATCAGGTGAGATTGTAGTCAAGGGCTAACTTGTAAAGAATAAAAAAACAACATAGCATATCCTACCTGCGTTTAACGTTCTATATCTGAGAAAATAAATATTATTTTGAAAAAGAGTGACTGTTTTGTCAGTTTGTGTAAATATGTATCTCATTTTGTAAAACCAAGTTTTCATTTAAACGTACAATTTGTAATACTTCGACATTTTTCTTTCGTTATTCCAGAACGGATTCCTACTGAGACAGCACATGACGAAGCACACCGGCCAGAAGGACTACCAGTGCGACGTGTGCCAGAAGCGATTCCGCACCAAATTGTTCCTCTTCCGGCACATGGATACGCACGCCCCCTCTCCGCAGTACTCCTGCCCCATCTGCGGCAAGCTCTTCTCCAGCCCGTCGAGTCGCAACCGACACGAAAAGGTGAGTATGAGTGCGCCTGGGTGAGTGTGAGCCTCGTACTAGTCGTACGCACCTGGGTGAGTGTGAGCCTCGTACTAGTCGTGCGCACCTGGGTGAGTGTGAGCCTCGTACTAGTCGTGCGCACCTGGGTGAGTGTGAGCCTCGTACTAGTCGTGCGCACCTGGGTGAGTGTGAGCCTCGTACTAGTCGTGCGCACCTGGGTGAGTGTGAGCCTCGTACTAGTCGTGCGCACCTGGGTGAGTGTGAGCCTCGTACTAGTCGTGCGCACCTGGGTGAGTGTGAGCCTCGTACTAGTCGTGCGCACCTGGGTGAGTGTGAGCCTCGTACTAGTCGTGCGCACCTGGGTGAGTGTGAGCCTCGTACTAGTCGTGCGCACCTGGGTGAGTGTGAGCCTCGTACTAGTCGTGCGCACCTGGGTGAGTGTGAGCCTCGTACTAGTCGTGCGCACCTGGGTGAGTGTGAGCCTCGTACTAGTCGTGCGCACCTGGGTGAGTGTGAGCCTCGTACTAGTCGTGCGCACCTGGGTGAGTGTGAGCCTCGTACTAGTCGTGCGCACCTGGGTGAGTGTGAGCCTCGTACTAGTCGTGCGCACCTGGGTGAGTGTGAGCCTCGTACTAGTCGTGCGCACCTGGGTGAGTGTGAGCCTCGTACTAGTCGTGCGCACCTGGGTGAGTGTGAGCCTCGTACTAGTCGTGCGCACCTGGGTGAGTGTGAGCCTCGTACTAGTCGTGCGCACCTGGGTGAGTGTGAGCCTCGTACTAGTCGTGCGCACCTGGGTGAGTGTGAGCCTCGTACTAGTCGTGCGCACCTGGGTGAGTGTGAGCCTCGTACTAGTCGTGCGCACCTGGGTGAGTGTGAGCCTCGTACTAGTCGTGCGCACCTGGGTGAGTGTGAGCCTCGTACTAGTCGTGCGCACCTGGGTGAGTGTGAGCCTCGTACTAGTCGTGCGCACCTGGGTGAGTGTGAGCCTCGTACTAGTCGTGCGCACCTGGGTGAGTGTGAGCCTCGTACTAGTCGTGCGCACCTGGGTGAGTGTGAGCCTCGTACTAGTCGTGCGCACCTGGGTGAGTGTGAGCCTCGTACTAGTCGTGCGCACCTGGGTGAGTGTGAGCCTCGTACTAGTCGTGCGCACCTGGGTGAGTGTGAGCCTCGTACTAGTCGTGCGCACCTGGGTGAGTGTGAGCCTCGTACTAGTCGTGCGCACCTGGGTGAGTGTGAGCCTCGTACTAGTCGTGCGCACCTGGGTGAGTGTGAGCCTCGTACTAGTCGTGCGCACCTGGGTGAGTGTGAGCCTCGTACTAGTCGTGCGCACCTGGGTGAGTGTGAGCCTCGTACTAGTCGTGCGCACCTGGGTGAGTGTGAGCCTCGTACTAGTCGTGCGCACCTGGGTGAGTGTGAGCCTCGTACTAGTCGTCGTCGCACTGACGTCATCCCTCTGTCCCACAGATCCACACAGAGAAGGCGTTCAAATGCAACATCTGCGGGAAGGCGTTCAGCCAGGCCGACACGCGCAGCTCGCACGTGGCGCACGTGCACATGAACGTGCCGTGGCCCAAGCGGAACAGGGGGCGCGCGGTGCGCCGCACCAATGACGAGTGACTGTCATAGTCTATACCTTATCTGTATGCCTAGTACCAGTTTTCAATGTTTTTAACCATTCGCTGCCCGCGAGTATTTTATCGGTGAGCCCGTCTGCGTTGAAGGAGCCGACGAAGGCATTGGTGCCAGGGGTACTAGTTTTGGACCAAGGGACCCGGAAAGATATGGTGAACCAAGGACACCTACGACTGACTGTTGTAACAGCTCCAATGCTCACGCCAACTAAGCAATATTTTCGACACGCGTCGCCCAATTTACGTTAACGGCAGTCACCTCTGATCGTTCAACAGGCGCTCGGTTTATACTTCTTAATTAGTAATTTATATATATTTCATATTGTAACCTTTTTATTCAATTAAATACTATATTTGACTCAGACTTGTTTCTCTTTAATTCCTTGACAGTAGTCACACACAAGTATTCTTAAATACACTTCAATAACAGTTGCAAGAATACTATATTTTTAACACTGTTTATCAAACATAATGGGGATGATGACTAGGTTTGAATATATTGATTTTTATGATACATTCGGATTAATAAGGTCAATGTTAACCAATTTATACACAAAAAGCAAAGATTGACTGGATATTTGCAAAATAAATGAGATTATAAAATTTCAAAATCTATTAAAAATCTTTTATTAATTAGTAATTAGAAGAAAATTCATACAGTTTTAGCTTCCTTACATTAAATGTGACATTTTTTTTATATATAAACTATAAGCATAAATGCACAAATAACAAAGATATTAGTAATTTTGTTTGAACGCACATACAAATCTAACGATCATTACATTACCTACGATGTCATTATAGTATGCGCATTATCATCTGAGTCGTCCGGTCATAAAAGTCAAAAAAGATAGGAATGTGCAGCGCGCCTACCTGCGCACCCTAATTATCGATAAACGGCTACCTGCGCACGTGCTAATGATGAGTCAATAATGATTTGGACGATTCTGATTGGTCGGTTTCTAATGTAATTGCATTGCGTATTTTTTTTGCTATAAATGTGTTTACTGCAATTAAATAAATACATTCATGTGTTACTCGTTGCGCACTATGGATACTAATATATAATAAATTTGGCAGAAGACGAAGATTCTGATGATGAAGACTCAGATGAAGATTAATTTTATTTAGTTAATAATTATATAATATGAAATATGTATTATATTAAATCAAATATTGTTAATTTTTTTAATTTTGTGAACAAGATACGATAATAAACTTTACTTATCGATAATATGTCTTTCATTGTTACACCCTTCACTAGACGGCTCCATAAGACCCATAAGTGCAAGCGAGATAGATATAGAGAAATGATTTATGGCCCTAAGACTCAGTTGTTAATGCTATTAGTATAGTTCGTACCATTTTGTATGGGGCGTTTTTCAGGGATCCGCGGCAGCGCCGCAAATCTGACCCTTTAAATCCCTGTAGCTCCGAAAGTAATGATCGCAGATACCCTGTTACTTTTACAAAACTGCTTTACTATTAGCATACTCTTAATTTATCTATTTTCATAGATCTAATTCTAGCGTATTCGAACTTGTGAAACTTATTTTATCCCAAACTTTTTTTAAACGAACAAATTAACAAAACAATATATTTTGGTTTCAAAATTTAAAAATTAAATATGAAAAAGATTGTTAGAAAAATAAATCTTGAAAAATGCTACGAATGTAACTAAAAATATATCGGCGGTGTATACCATAAATTCCACTTCTGATAATGGAGACGCCGTAGTCCAAGAGCAGGTTCTGCTTTACGTGGCTAGGATGGCAGATACACAAAGTAACACTATCAATCATTACCAGAACGACCGCTTAACTTACTACTACAGTTTTGATCAACTACAATATTGATCAAGTACAGCGCTGATACTCTCAGACCAATTATTGTATGTAGGACCTGCCTCGCTTGACGTTTCTTTTCTGTCAAAGTATATGATCAACGATCTAATGCGATTATATAAGCTGTCTCTATAGAATCGATGTTAAATAGTTGTAATCGTGTTCGTCGGTTAAAGAGCTCCGTAAAAATACCTTTCTGTGTAATTGAATGGTGTAAAAAACGGGCAAAAACTTCTAGTTTAGTATAAGATATATACCAAATCTAAGCTCGTTTTCCTCAGAAAATGACAGACAATTTTGTTCGTGACTTTGAGTGCAATACAGGTCCTTCTATAATTGGTCTGGGCTGATACTATCAGATGTAAACCAAGATTAACTATTGTGGAGCAAGGAGTCAGCCACCAGCGGATGTCGGACTTGTAACCGATTCCAGTAGGGTTAAAGACGTCTTTCACGGTAAACCAATACTCCCCATTCTCCGCTCGTGTTTCCTCCCGACTAATTAACTAACCATGCAATGGTCGGACTATACGAATAACTTACCCACTGAACTTCTGAAACACTCACTATTTAACAAACAAAAGACGAGTGTCCATTCCGAGATCGCGATTACAACTGAGCTACTCAACTACAGGCTATCAAGCGTACATTTTAGATTTTAGATCAACCTTTTAGTCTTATTTATTTAAACAGTTAATAATTAAATTCCAGTTACATGAAAACCTGATTCTAATATTATCACAATAATTAACGTAGACTTTGCTAACCGATCAAATAACTTACTCTCCGACAAATATATAGTTTTTTAAAAATAAATGTGTACTACACAGCCATACCTAGTATTTCTTGGAACAATGTGACATTTTTCATCCTCATTAACAACTCATATTCGGCTCACTGCTGAGCTTGAGTCTCCTCTCAGAATGCGAGGGGTTAGGCCAATAGTCCACCACGCTGGCCCAATGCGGATTGGCAGACTTCACACACGCAGAGAATTGAGAAAATTCTCTGGTATGCAGGTTTCCTCACGATGTTTTCGCTTCACCGTTTGAGACACGTGATATTTAATTTACAAGTACATGCCTCGGACCGGATTCGAACCCACACCCTTCGAATTGAAGGCACTTTTCATCACTTTTCTTGAAAATTTAATACTTACTCACACTCACAGTGGTGTAAAAGCAAACCTTGAAAAAATAAAACATATTTTGCTAATAATTATACTATTTATTTAAAATTATTTGCACATTTTTTAATAAACACAATTTCGTTAGATTTAACTGCATAAATATTAATTCATATTTACATTAACTAAAGTAAAAAATGTATCACAAATATTCCTTTAAAAAATATAATATTAAGTACATTAATTAATTCAGATTGAATCAGATGAATAATTCGTAATTATTACATAGTGTTACACGAACTGAAGTTAAACATTTCGCAGTTTGAATCGTGCCGCGTTGCTAGAACAAACTTATGACTAAGGGCCCCGTATGGGATCGAAACTAGTCGAGCATACTCCGACGCTCTATCACGTGAGTTTTAGCGTGTTTCATAATCAATTAATATAATTAACAATCACGATAGTTTAAAATTCTAATATATGTTTGTACTGTCATGATGATTTATTTCTTCATTCCATGCTCCTATTTGGATAGCTTGAAAAATTAATTCAACATTATATAATTTTGTGCTGGTCTGACCAGGGTCTTGTTGTCTAAACAGTTATAAAGACCGACAAAGACGTACCGCCAAGCGATTTAGCGTTCCGGTACGATGTCGTGTAGAAACCAAAAAGGGGTGTGGATTTTCATCCTCCTCCTATCAAGTTAGCCCGCTTCCATCTTAGAATGCATCATCACTTACCATCAGGTGAGATTGTAGTCAAGGGCTAACTTGTAAAGAATAAAAAAAAAGAAGCTGAACATGTTGAGTCAATTGAATCAGTTCTCCTCTTGGAGTTCTTACAGAAAACGAATATACCATTACCATCGACATCAGAGATCAACTCCATGCTGTAATTTTCATGGGAATTCCTAAAAGATTAACCTAAAATGCATTTTGTGCTGGTCTTTTCCGTTGCCAGAACCTTATGTACAAGTTAAATGTTAAGTTAGAAGCCGACTATTGTTCAGACAATTGACACACTGAAACACCTCACTGTCTCTGTATCAAATGACTCTTCACGTAGTCACTTGACTCCGCATGGAGTCACATGACTTCACTGTTCACTGGAGTATGATGGGTCTGCTGCTATTTTAACAGGGATGTGTTAAAAGATAAATCCAAGATCAATTTATTATGTCGGAACCTTTTGAACAGTTTTAAGTAAGATGACCACTTTCATGGCAACTGATACATTTAAAGTAGTGAAAAGAGTGGTGAACCACCATCTAAGACTTACAACTCCAGGCTGGTATTTTAATAGGAATGAGTTAAAAGATAAATTCAATTTATTTAGTAATAATTAGGGATTCGTTGTCTGCACTCTTGAACCTTAATAACAGTTACAAGTAAGATGACCACTTTCAAGGCAATTGACACATTTTTACACCTCACTCACTGTCCACGACTGTATATGGAGTCACCTCACTCGTTGAGTAATCCACTATGTTCACTGGAGTACAATGGATCAGCTGCTATTTTAACAGGGATGTGTTATAAGATAATTCCAAGATCAATTTATTTTGTGCTGGTCTAACCTTTGTTGTGAGAACCTTATGAACAGTTATAAGTAAGATGACCACTTTCAAGGCAATTGACACATTTTTACACCTCACTGTCCATCACTATATATGGAGTCACATCACTCGTTGAGCAACGCACTATGTTCACTGGAGTACGATGGGTCAGCACTCATCTGAGGCCCAATTTGTCCACAGCCTCCTTCATATGTCGAGGCCGACTGTTCCTCACTCTGTTCTTGCTTTTTGGAGTAAGAGTCTTATAGGAGAGTGGTGAACCACCACCAAAGACTTACAACTCCAGGTTGGTATTTTAATAGGAATGAGTTAAAAGATAAATTCAATTTATTTTGCGCTAGTATAATTAGGGATTCGTTGTCCGCTCTCTTAAACCTTAAGAACAGTTCTAAGTAAGATGACCACTTTCATGGCAACTGATACATTTAAACACTCACTGTCCATGACTGTATATGAAGTCACATCACTCATTGAGTAATCCACTATGTTCACTGGAGTACAATGGATCAGCTGCTATTTTAACAGGGATGTGTTATAAGATAATTCCAAGATCAATTTATTTTGTGCTGGTCTAACATTTGTTGTCGAAACCTTATGAACAGTTGTAAGTAAGATGACCACAATTGGCAATTGACACATTTTTACACCTCACTGTCCATCACTATATATGGAGTCACATCACTCGTTGAGCAACGTACTATGTTCACTGGAGTACGATGGGTCAGCACTCATCTGAGGCCCAATTTGTCCGTACACAGCCTCCTTCATACGTCGAGGCCGACTGTTCCTCACTCTGTTCTTGCTCTTTGGAGTAAGAGTCTTGTAGGAGAGTGGTGAACCACCACCAAAGACTTATCATTCATCATCACCAGGTTATATGTCTTAAAAGATAAATTCAATTTATTTTGTGCTAGTATAATTAGGAATTCGTTGTCTGCTCTCTTGAACATTAAGAACAGTTCTAAGTAAGATGACCACTTTCAAGGCAACTGACACATGTAAACACTTCACTGTCTCTACATGGAGTCACATCACTATGACTCTATGACTCTAGTCACATCACTATGACACTATGACTCTACATGAAGTCACATCACTCGTTGAGCAACGCACTATGTTCACTGGAGTACGATGGGTCAGCACTCATCTGAGGCCCAATTTGTCCATACACAGCCTCCTTCATATGTCGAGGCCGACTGTTCCTCACTCTGTTCTTGCTCTTCTTGGGGTAAGGCTGGTTGGCGTGCGCGTGGTTGATGTGGATCTTCCTCTCCGATGGATACACGAAGGTTTTCGGGCACGCGTGACATTTGAACGGTCTTGATACTTGCGTGTGCGTCTGTGAATGAAACAATATTAGTTATTTAGTAAATAGTTGACCCAAATTTAATAGCTGACCCAGCAAACATTGTAACTTATTGTAACTTTGTAACCTATAAAAAAAATAAACTTTGTATAGAAACTTTGTAACTTATGAAAATTTTAATAAAAAAAATTCAACCGACTTCCAACTCAAAAAATAACTTTAACTAAAAAGCAAAAAATAACATCCTACCTATGTGCTACCTTCTGATCAGTTTGAAGGCGGTGCCAAGCCAGTGATGTTTTAATTAAACACGTTTAAACTACAAAATTTCTGTGGTTCTTTCAGAAACAGCTTTAATTAAAACACGACACTGGCTTGGCACCGCCTTCAAACTGATCAGAAGGTAGCACATAAGTAGGATGTTATTTTTTGCTTTTTAGTTAAAGTTATTTTTTGAGTTGGAAGTCGGTTGAATTTTTTTTATTAAAATTTTTATTTTTTTATTTTTAGTGTTAGCATACCTACTGCGTGTGTACAGTCACAACCTATCTAAGTGGAAAGTTCTTATCAATACAAAATTATCAAGTCCAAACACAAGGTAGCTACTGTGAACCGTCGAGGAGTTCTCTTCACTGTGCTTCGTCTTCATCACCAGACCCTTAATACAGTCACAATCCATCTAGGTGGAAAGTTCTCATCAATACAAATTTATCAAGTCCAAACACAAGGTAGCTACTGTGAACCGTCGAGGAGTTCTCTTCACTGTCCCTCGTCTTCATCATCAGACCCTTAATACAGTCACAATCCATCTAGGTGGAAAGTTCTCATCAATACAAATTTATCAAGTCCAAACACAAGGTAGCTACTGTGAACCGTCGAGGAGTTCTCTTCACTGTCCCTCGTCTTCATCACCAGACCCTTAATACAGTCACAACCCATATAGGTGGAAAGTACTCATGAATACAAATTAATCAAGCCCAAACAAAAGGTGACTGCTGTAAATCCTTGACAAGTTCCATCGTCTGTGTTTCGGCTCCATCATCAGACCAACTCCAAACCTTCATTAAGTTGTAGTGGTTTTAAATACCTTATGGAAACACTAACAAACGCACTAGCCGTCTCTACAACTTTCGAAAGTTCCCCTCGATTTCTCCAGGATCCCATCATCAGATCCTGACATGAAAAAAATGGGACCACCCTGGAAGTAAACCCTTCAAAACAAAAAAAAAAATTTTAAAATCGGTCCATAATTGACGGAATTATCGCTGGACATACATAAAAAAAAAAAAAAAAAAAAAAACATACATACAGCCGAATGTAGAACCTCCTCCTTTTTGGAAGTCGGTTAAAAATACATGTTACCGATTCTCAGAACCCAATATGTACAGAACATTTCATAAAAATCGGTCTAGCTGTTTCGGAGGACTTCGGCAACAAACTCTTGAATACTTCATATGTAGTATATGATATAAATAAGAGGCACAGTGGAATACTGATTAATTTAATTAGATGAAACAAAGTAATGCACAAAACGTTTTTCACACTGGAGCTATAGCGAGAGAGACCCAGGTTTCCATTTAGTGATCAAACTACTCGTCTAAACGAAGTAAACTAACCATAACTGATTAGGATTATGTATTTTACTAAGGATTTTCTATATCTACCTTCCAGTTACATCATCAGACAGACCCTGAATACTATCTTAAGGTAAAGTACTCATCAAGACGAATCATACAAAGTCATGTGTGGTGTGGTCGATTCATTACCGGGTTTCTTAGGCCACCTTCCAGCTTCATCATCAGATTACAGGGTCTGATGATTTAGAGACAAAGTACTCGTCAAGACGAATCATATGAACCCACACTCGGTGGGGTTCGGTCGTTAAACTAAAGAGTTCCTATGGCCACCTTCCAGTTCCATCATCAGACCCTGTATACCATCTAGAGACAAAGTACTCGTCAAGACGAATCATACGAACTCAGACTCAATGGGATTGCATCATTCAATTACAGAATTCCTTTGGGAACCTTCCAGCTCCATCATCAGACTCAGAGAGAATCAAATGATTATACAGTTGCCAATGGTGGTAGAGTGTGACAGGAAACTCACCCACAGATGCCTGTTCTTGTTGGACTTGCTGGTGAAGCTCCTGGCGCACACGGGGCAGTCGAAGGTGCGCTTCGGCTCGCTGTGTATCTCCATGTGCATGGTCAGCTGCCGCTGGTGGTAGAACCTCTTGTCGCAGATTGTGCACTGTATCTCCTTCTTGCCCGAGTGGACCAGCATGTGACTCTTCAGTGCACTGGTGTGCTGTGAACAAGAATAGGGTAGTTGAAACATTTTTGAAATGGTTTTAAATTGATCATCTACTAGATTTTTTTTTTTTTTTATTCTTTACAAGTTAGCCCTTGACTACAATCTCACCTGATGGAAAGTGATAATGCAGTCTAAGATGGAAGCGGGCTAACTTGTTAGGAGGAGGATGAAAATCCACACCCCTTTCGGTTTCTACACGGCATCATACCGGAACGCTAAATCGCTTGGCGGTACGACTTTGCCGGTAGGGTGGTAACTAGCCACGGCCGAAGCCTCCCACCAAAAAAAAAGATATTATATTTTTTTGAGATGTGATTACATGAATATTTTAATTTTTAAATATTTATTTGACCATGTGAGTCAAAACGCCTGTCGGCCATAATGGTCTATATTTAAAATGTTTCATGACGTCACGTTAACTAATCCTTTGCCAAACGGAGCGTTTGACAAAAACATTAATTAATAATTATTAATTAGTTAGTACATCAAATAACCGGTGACGTCACAAAATGGACGACAGCGCTTTTGACGTTTCGAAAATTAAAAATACATAAATTTTAAATTTAGTTTTAGAACAAATACTTTTTTTTTTTATTCTTTACAAGTTAGCCCTTGACTACAATCTCACCTGATGGTAAGTGATGATGCAGTCTAAGATGGAAGCGGGCTAACTTGTTAGGAGGAGGATGAAAATCCACACTCCTCTCGGTTTCTACACGACAACATACCGGAACGCTAAATCGCTTGGCGGTAAGTCTTTGCCGGTAGGGTGGTAACTAGCCACGGCCGAAGCCTTCCACCAGCCAAATACTTAACTCTTATTAATTGATATCGATATACTTCGGGCTAATGGCTGATTTTTTTTTGGAAAATCTCAATAATTACTAGCATTAACCAGTACTAACCTGGAGCACGCGCCCACACAGCTCGCACAGACAGCGCTCGTGGGCGTTCGCGAACTGCGTACGTATCTTGTCTCTGTGGTGTCGCTTGAAGTGATACGTGTAGTGCTTGAACCCTTTCAGTTTCATACCACACTGTAACATCATGACAAACACATTATCATATAGTTAATATTGTTAATGCCAAAGTATGGCTTATTGGTAGTGCGGTCGAGACCTATACTATGCTAGTGCAGACTTGACCTTATATTCAATTACTAGCGGACGCCCGCGACTTTGTCCGCGTGAAAGTAGATGTAGACTTTTATCTACCCCTACACTACCCTACCCTACTCTACTCCTTCCCTACCTTAGTCCCTACCCCTACCCTACTCTACCCATTAAGGCTGCACACGCGACGGAAGCTTAAACAATGCAGTAACTTCTCCCGTTTTCCCAACATTTCCCTTCACTGCTCTGTTCCTATTGATCGTAGCGTGATGAAAAGTACACTGTAACCTGCCCAGGAGTATGAAGAATAATTGTACCAAGTTTCGTTAAAATCAGTTGAGTAGTTTTTCTATAAAGAACATACAGACAGACAGACAGACAGACAGTCAAAAATTTTACTGATTGCATTTTTGGCATCAGTATCGATCACTAATCACCCCCTGATAGTTATTTTGGAAATATATTTCATGTACAGAATTGACCTCTCTACAGATTTATTATAAGTATAGATTATCTGTAATTATTACTTGTTTTGTATAACTACTCTATATTGTCAATGACAAGCCTGTATATATAGTGAAAATTAAATTATAACGGACACTCCGCTGCTAAAATTCGAAATAGTCGTTTTTCTTCTCACCTTTTGTGATCCTGCAAATATTAAAAGAGATCCTGTAGTCAGGATCTCATAGTGTAGATTTCCATAATTTACAAATATGATAATCTATACTACTAGTGGCGTTCATGGGAGGTTATGGGGGAGGGGGGGTTTGAATTTCATTAGCTAAAGACACACTTTATACATATAAAGATTCTGCTCTTTCATCCACTGTTCAGAAGTGGTCTAGTGAATTCAAACAGGGTAGAGGGAGTATTGAAGACGACCCCGTCCCGGTCCCGGTTAGTGTCACTGCTGCAAAAAATGTGGTAATAGCATAGCTGGGCATTAACTCGTTAATCCGTTAATCGTTAATTAACGAAGTTAACATTTTGATTAACGGATTAACTTTTAAAAATATTAACGGACACGTTAACTTCCGTTAATATGCAGAAGTCCGTTAATCGTTAATCCAATGTCTATTATTTACCGCGCGACGCGAAACACAGGTTCAGAGAAGTAAGAAATGATGAATGATTTTTTTTTCAAAGAAATCAACAAATTGCTATATTTATGTTAAATATAGATAAAATCAACAAAAAACAAATTATGACACAATGATATAAAAATGTAATATTACACAGTGATATTAACGGATTAACGATTAACGTTAACTTGCGTTAATTCTTCCGGAATGTAACGCTCTCAGACCAATTATAGAAGGACCTGTATCGCACTCATAGTCACAAACAAAATTGTCTGTCATTTCTGAGGAAAACGACCTTAGATTTGGTATATATCTTATACTAAGCTAGAAGTTTTTGTCCGTTTTTTACACCATTCAACTACATAAAAAGGTGTTTTTATGGAGCTATTTAATCGACGAACACGATCACAACTATTTAACATCGATTCTATAGAGACAGCTTTTATAATCGCATTAGATCATTGATCATATACTTTGACAGAAAAGTAACACCCAGCGAGGCAGGTCCTATACAATAGTTGGTCTGAGGTAACGCTTTAACGTTTAACGAAGCAAACTTTTTTTGTAGCGGATTAATGATTAACGAAGACTGCATCATCACTTACCATCAGGTGTGATTGTAGTCAACGGCTAACTTGTAAAGTAAAAAAAAAAGAGGAAATATTTGATTGTTTATTTACATTGAATAGGCTCCAAAACTACTAAAGCGATTTGAAAAATTATTTCACTGTTGGCAAGCTACACTATCCCCGATTTTATCCCCGTATTCCTACGGGAACGGGAACTACGTGGGTTATTAAAATGACATGCAACCTCAGACCAATTATTGTTTAGGACCTGCCTCGCTAGACGTTACTTTTCTGTCAAAGTATATGATCAACGATCTAATGCGATTATGAAAACTGTCTCTATAGAATCGATGTTAAATAGTTGTAATCGTGTTCGTCGGTTAAAGAGCTCCGTAAAAATACCATTTTGTGTAATTGAATTGTGTAAAAAACGGGCAAAAACTTCTAGTTTAGTATAAGATATATACAAAATCTAAGCTCGTTTTCCACAGAAAATGACAAACAATTTTGTTCGTGACTATGAGTGCGATACAGGTCCTTCTATAATTGGTCTGAGCATGCAACAGATGTGGCTAACCTCTTCGCAAGTGACGGTAAGCTCGCCCTTCCGTCGCGGCGGACCCTTGGGCTTGTGCCAGCGCGGCTCGTTGCGCTCCAGGTCGCTGCAACAGTACAACAGCATTGGATACCTTCTAATGGTTTGTGGTATTCGGGACATTGGCAAATTCGTTCGTAACACTTCCGATGGTCCGCGTGGGCCGCGCGCACGACTTCACACCCGCGCAGTTTTTCCCTCTACCCCGCGCGGACGACTTCACATCCGTGAAGTTCTTTCCTTTACCCCGCGCGCACGACTTTACACCCACGCAGTCCAGCTTCTACCCTGCGCGTAAGACTTCACACCCGCGCAATCTTCCCTCTGCCCGCGCGCACGAATTCACACCCGCACAGTTCTTTCCCTCTGTCCCGCGCGCACGAATTCACACCCGCGCAGTTCAGCGTCAACCCGGCGCGCACGACTCCACTCTCGTGCAGTTATTCCCTCTACCCCGCGCGCACGACTTCACACCCGCGCAGTCCAGCCTCTACCTCGCGCGCACGACTTCACACCAACGCAGTCATTCCCTCTACCCCGCGCGCACGACTTCACACCCGCGTAGTCCACCATCTGCCCCGCGTCCCTCTGGCCTTCCCCCCGTCGCCCGCACATCATGCAAGTGTCACCAACGAAGTATATACACTCACTCGGCTGGCGCGTGTTTGGGAGACACCCTCATGTGCTGCTCGTACGCGGTGTCGGACGCGAAGCGAATGTTGCACTCCGCGCACTGCGGGCCCGACGGCTCCGACTGCGAATATACAACCTTCATTATTATTATAGTTTAAATAGGGATGATGACAGTTTTTTAAAATGTATATAAATTAAGAGTATGCTAACAGTAAAGCAATTTTGTAAAAGTAATAGGGTATCTGCGATCATTACTTTCGGAGCTACAGGGATTTAAAGGGTCAGATTTGCGGCGCTGCCGCGGTTCCCTGAAAAACGCCCCATACAAAATGGTACGAACTAATGACGTCGTAGGCAATGTAATGATCGTTAGATTTGTATGTGCGTACAAACAAAATTACTAATGTCTTCGTTATTTGTGCGTTTATGTTTATAGTTCATTTATTAAAAAATGTCACATTTAATGTAAGGAAGCTAAAACTGTATGAATTTTCATCTAATTACGATAAAATATTTTTAGTAGATTTTGAAATTTTATAATCTTATTTATTTTGCAAATATCCAGACAATCTTTGCTTGTTATGTATAAATTAGTTAACATTGACCTTATTTACCCGAATGTATCATTAAATGCAATATATTGAAACCTAGTCAACATCCCCATTACACTTCTGATAACGAAGAGGCCGTAACCTCAGGGCAGGTTCTAAGCTTTACATGACAAGGATGGCAGATACACAAAGTAACACTATCGATCATTACCGGAACGATCGCTTAACTTACTAATACAGTTTATTTATTTATTTACTTGGTCCACCAGTGACTGTTGCAGCATTCACACAAATACAATCTAAAAAAAAACACAAACACAAGGCTCTGCACAATCAAATGAAGGTAGACACGGCATGCACATTTCCGTAATATTAAAATAAATTGACGATTACATTCAATCAGTTTACATAAGAAAAAAAAAATACATTTTACAGTAACAAGAAAAGGAAACTTTTTTCAACTACTATTTGAATATACTATATAATACAAAAAAAAGTGTGTCAGCTCCGTCGCACGAATGGAGTTTACTCTTTTCAATAGCAACGCCTGAAAAGTGAAAGGTGCGCAACCGAGGTGCCAACAGCGTGCACGTGCGTGCGGACGCGCTAGGCATGTGCACGCTATGGCGGCTACGTACGGTGAAAGGTGCGCAGAATAGGTTGCGCACAAAAAACGTACCGAGGGGTATAAATGAAAAATCGATTGTTAAGGAGTAAACTCCAATAAGTTATGAAATGACATGCGTTACGTTTTTTGTGCGCAACCTATTCTGCGCACCTTTCACCGTGCGCTGTGCCGCCAACAACTTGCACATCGCACCCATGTGCACGCTGTAGGCGGGTGCGCACGCCGCGGCCTGCTGCACCTCGGTTGCGCACCTTTCACTTATAAGGCGCGAGTATTGAGACGTGCTTCGAGCTAACTTTTTGTTTTTTTTAACATACACACTTTTTTTTGTTGGTAAACAGTGCACATCGAGTAGGGCTTTAGTAATACTTATGTTAAAGAAGACTAAATGTATAGAATTGTAAAATAACTAATAGACTTTATAATATACTTCACATTATATATTTTACTCTTACAATGATATAATCATTAAACAAACAAGCCCAATAACATATAGTATATAGGTATAGTCGCCTATACAGCATACCCTATGTACGTCTCAATACACTCACAGCTAAATTAGAAAGTTGCGCACTAAAGGTGCGCACCAAAAACGTGACACTTTTTCGCTAGTTCAGTTGGTTTTACCCCTCGGATTTTTCTCATACCGGGCGCCTTATATATAAAAAATCGATTCTTAAGGAGTAAACTCCAAAAATTAAATGGAATTGGTAATAAAAATTTTAATAAAAAAAATTCAACCGACTTCCAACTCAAAAATAACCTAAACTAAAAAGTAAAAAATAACATCTTACCTATGTGCTACCTTCTGATCAGTTTGAAGGCGGTGCCAAGCCAGTGATGTTTCAATTTAAGCCGTTTAAATTACGTAATTTCTGTAGTTCTTTCAGAAACGGCTTTAATTAAAACACTGGATTGGCACCGCCTTCAAACTGATCAGAAGGTAGCACATAGGTAAGATGTTATTTTTTACTTTTTAGTTTAGGTTATTTTTGAGTTGGAAGTCGGTTGAATTTTTTTTATTAAAATTTTTATTTTTTAATTTTTAGTGTTAGAATACCTACGGAGTGTGAACAAAAATTGATAAGCAATTAGCTGAAACGTTATTTTTTTATGATAAGTATTTAAATCCTACAACCCCAATTTTGAGAATACTACCTTAACTCATTTACAAAATTTCACTCCCCTTTTATATCCATTCGTATATATACTTTTATATCCTTCGTCTTCATCACTAGACCCTTAATAGAGTGACAATCCATCTAGGTGGAAAGTTCTCATCAATACTAATTTATCAAACCCAAACACAAGGTAGCTACTGTGAACCGTCGAGGAGTTCTCTTCACTCTCCTTCGTCTTCATCGCCAGACCCCTAATACAGTCACAAACCATCTAGGTGGAATGTTCTCATCAATACAAATTTATCAAGTCCAAACACAAGGTAGCTACTGTGAACCGTCGAGGAGTTCCCTTCACTGTCCTTCGTCTTCATCACCAGACCCCTAATACAATCACAAACCATCTAGGTGGAATGTTCTCATCAATACAAATTTATCAAGTCCAAACACAAGGTAGATACTGTGAACCGCCGAGGAGTTCTCTTCACTGGCCTTTGTCTTCATCACCAGACCCTTAATACAGTCACAACCCATCTAGGTGGAAAGATCTCATCAATACAAATTTATCAAGTCCAAACACAAGGTAGCTACTGTGAACCGTCGAGGAGTACTCTTCACTCGCCTTCGGCTCCATCATCAGACCAACTCCAGACCTTCATAAAATTGTAGTGGTTTAAAATACCTTATGGAAACACTAACAAACGCACTAGCCGTCTCTACAATTTTCGAAAGTTCCCCTCGATTTCTCCAGGATGCCATCATCAGATCCTGACATGAAAAAAATGGGACCACCCTGGAAGTAAACCCTACAAAACAAAAAAAGAATTTTCAAGATCGGTCCATAATTGACGGAATTATCGCTGGACATACATAAAAAAAAAAAAAAAAACATACATACAGCCGAACGTAGAACCTCCTCCTTTTCGGAAGTCGGTTAAAAACAAACAGTTCTACCCTCTAACTACAATACTGATCAAGCACAGCGCTGATACAATCAGAAGTAAACCAAGATTAACTAGCGTATGGCAAAAAGTCAGCCACCAACGGATTTCGGACTTGCAACCGATTCCAGTAGGGTTGAGAGGCCCCTTTACAACATGTTTACGCTCCCCTTCTCCGCTTGTGTTGGCTAACAAAGCAATACTAACCGGACCGGACAATAACTCACTCACTCACTATATTCACTGACTCACTACTTAACTTCTACTTCTCTATCACTATTTCACTATGCTTAAAAAATGGAAGACGACACTTTTCATTTCAAAGACCCGATTACAACTCAACTGCTCAACTAGCAGACTACAGTGGGGGCAGGGTACTGTACCTGTCAAGCGTACCGGCCCCGCGCCATTTTGGACGCAATGCTATTGGACGAGAGTCATGTTATCAACCTTTTACAATCTTATTTAAAAAAAAAAACACTTTCATTTGATACCCATATCATGGGGGTGGATTTCAAACAGCCAGTCCGCAATCTTGGAGAGGGCGCCGTATTGGATTTGTAATGACGTTTCTTAGCTAGTCATGTATTGTCATCAGAACTCAGAGCGTGTGCAAAATTTCATCATAATCGAAGACCAGGAAGTGGGTCAAATTACGATTCCAAGATTTTCTTACATACATAGTCACAACTCAACTGCTCAACTCGCAGACTACAGTGGGGGCAGATTACTGTACCTGTCAAGCGTACCGGCCCCGCGCCATTTTGAATACAATGCTATTGGACGAGAGTCACGTGATCAACCTTTTACAGTCTTATTCATTTAAACAGTAAATAATTAAATCCCAATTACATGAAAACATGATTCTAATATTATCGCAATAATTAACATATATTTTTCTAACCGATCAAAGAACTCACTCGCCGACATATATTTTAAATATGTTTTTGACAATACAATCCAAAACGTCTATCGGCCATGATAGTCTATATTTCAACGAAGCCCAGGACCCGTCATTGTACTATAGCGGAAATAAAAGAAGATATTTTTTTGAACTATCTTTGATTATACAAATCTACGAATTTAGTTTAATTCTTTCGAAATAATATTCATTATCTCCCAAGAAATGCAACACTAATAAGGGAAATAATGGCGGATTGATGCAGTAGTCGATTTGACGTTTGCTGTCAACAGTCATGTCATAGTTGCTCTATGGACGCCATCTTGATATAAATCAATAACTTGGGTTTTTGTTTTATTTCTTTTTATTTAATTTTAAAAAAATCCTTGTATTTTATAAATTTCAATGATACGGGGTAAAAGAGTGGACCTAAAATGGACCATCTCTTTTGATATGAGCCAACTACCCTAATACGCTTGCGTAGGTGAGACAGCAGTGACGTCAGCTTGCTGTTGGCGTGACGTCATCAACATACTCACCTGTACGTCATCGAACTGGTGTTTCTTCTGCATGTGCAGCGCCAGACCTCTCTCTCCGATGAACGAGAACCCGCACAGAGTGCACACCTGGTCCGACGGGTGCTTCTTGCGCAGGTGAGACAGCAGTGACGTCAGCTTGCTGTCGGCGTGACGTCATCAACATACTCACCTGTACGTCATCGAACTGGTGTTTCTTCTGCATGTGCAGCGCCAGACCTCTCTCTCCGATGAACGAGAACCCGCACAGAGTGCACACCTGGTCCGACGGGTGCTTCTTGCGCAGGTGAGACAGCAGTGACGTCAGCTTGCTGTCGGCGTGACGTCATCAACATACTCACCTGTACGTCATCGAACTGGTGTTTCTTCTGCATGTGCAGCGCCAGACCTCTCTCTCCGATGAACGAGAACCCGCACAGAGTGCACACCTGGTCCGACGGGTGCTTCTTGCGCAGGTGAGACAGCAGTGACGTCAGCTTGCTGTCGGCGTGACGTCATCAACATACTCACCTGTACGTCATCGAACTGGTGTTTCTTCTGCATGTGCAGCGCCAGACCTCTCTCTCCGGTGAACGAGAACCCGCACAGAGTGCACACCTGGTCCGACGGGTGCTTCTTGCGCAGGTGAGACAGCAGTGACGTCAGCTTGCTGTCGGCGTGACGTCATCAACATACTCACCTGTACGTCATCGAACTGGTGTTTCTTCTGCATGTGCAGCGCCAGACCTCTCTCTCCGATGAACGAGAACCCGCACAGAGTGCACACCTGGTCCGACGGGTGCTTCTTGCGCAGGTGAGACAGCAGTGACGTCAGCTTGCTGTCGGCGTGACGTCATCAACATACTCACCTGTACGTCATCGAACTGGTGTTTCTTCTGCATGTGCAGCGCCAGACCTCTCTCTCCGATGAACGAGAACCCGCACAGAGTGCACACCTGGTCCGACGGGTGCTTCTTGCGCAGGTGAGACAGCAGTGACGTCAGCTTGCTGTCGGCGTGACGTCATCAACATACTCACCTGTACGTCATCGAACTGGTGTTTCTTCTGCATGTGCAGCGCCAGACCTCTCTCTCCGATGAACGAGAACCCGCACAGAGTGCACACCTGGTCCGACGGGTGCTTCTTGCGCAGGTGAGACAGCAGTGACGTCAGCTTGCTGTCGGCGTGACATCATCAACATACTCACCTGTACGTCATCGAACTGGTGTTTCTTCTGCATGTGCAGCGCCAGACCTCTCTCTCCGATGAACGAGAACCCGCACAGAGTGCACACCTGGTCCGACGGGTGCTTCTTGCGCAGGTGAGACAGCAGTGACGTCAGCTTGCTGTTGACGTGACGTCATCGATTTATTTATACAGGAGGATATTTTGGGCGCGCGCAAAGTGAGACGGATATCTAAGCATTCCATGGATTCACCGTGCAGGTGCCGGGTCCATCGCGTGGTAGAGAGACAAACTCCGAGCAGAGGTCCTGAACTTGTGACTACTGGATGTAGGGTTAAGGAATTCCTTGACGATCGATCAACACTCCCCTTCTCTGCTCGTGTTGTTCTCCCTGCCGCCACATTTGGTAAGATCGGAAGGTAGAAATTAGAGAAGATACTCGTTCTAATATAGAACTAGCTGCACTTCTAGAGAGGCCAAGGTCTTTAAGCAAGTTATAGAGAGATTTTGCTGGTAATCCTCTCGCACCTACTTCTACTGCGTACAGACTAACTACATAGCCATTTTTAGTTAGTTCATTTGTTAGGTCTTAATATTTATTTACTTTTAAACTGTGGTCCTTCGGAATGTTAGTGTAAAAAAAATCCATTTGTTTATGTAAAAACGAAATGAGTAGCAATTTATACACTCATTTTTAGTTAGTTCGCTGGTATAGAGTGCACTTAGGTCTTAGAGTATCCTTTTTAAGAATGATAATTTTATACTAAAGAACGGTTACTTCAAAAATAAGCGCACACATGCACAATTTTGTCATTAATTCCATTATATATTTATCAATATATAGTTTAGACACTTCCTGAACACACAACTCGACACTGTAGACGATATTTAGGTATTATTTGTTTAAATAACGTTCGTTGTTGACCACAACTAACATTGAGATGTGGAAATTTCCTCTTTTGAGCACCTTTTTCATGACCTCGTAACACATTTAACAGTATTTAACATCATTGATTATAAGTATAGTCTGGTAACAATAGTTATAAATATAATATTTTAACCCTTACCTGAATTCCACGTCACAATATTTGCACTTGGATTTGACGCCGTTGTGCCAGCGAGCGTGGGACTTCGCGGTATTCCTGCAAAGTGAACAATAGGAATAGTGACTAGCTTTAAATACGTGGAATGATGATGATGATGATGATGATTTCCACTAAGAATGTCACCAATAAACCCTCGAGTGGCTGGGAATAATAACCTAGAGTGAAGTCCCGCACTTGTAACCGAAGGATGTAGGGTTAAAGACGTCTTTTGAAACTAGTTAACACTCCTCTTCTCCACTCAAATCTTACTCCGCTCCTATACCAAGAAAACCAACAAAAGTGTGTACGGACCGAACGACACGACAAGAATGAGCTAAACGCCTATACAGGGTGATGGGGAGTATTTCCTATAACTTTGGGGTTATATTCTTTACCGAAAATTAATTGAAAATTTTCCCGGATGACCCAGACATGTGCATAAATAAAATTTCATCATTATAAATCGATATTCGGCTCACTGCTGTTCGAATCTCGTCTCAGAATGAGAGGGGTTAGGCTAATAGTCCACCACGCTGGCCCAATGCGGATTGGCAGACTTCACACACGCAGAGAATTGAGAAAATTCTCTGGTATGCAGGTTTCCTCACGGTGTTTTCCTTCACCGTTTGAGACACGTGATATTTAATTTCTTAATATGCACACAATTGAAAAGTTGGAGGTGCATGCCCCGGATTCAATGCACACCCTCCGGAATCGGAGGCAGAGGTCACATCCACTGGGCTAGCACAGCTCATACAGTTTCACATTTTCATTTATAATATTAGTATGGATATATGAACGCCGGCTACACGCACGAAAAAGTGTACCGTTCCACCTGAGTAGGGTGAAATTAATATAATAGTAAAAAAACATTTGTCCACCCCCATGATATGGGTATCAAACTTTCATTTGATACCCATACCATGGGGGTGGATTTCAAACAGCCAGTCCGCAAGCTTGGGAAGGCCGCCATATTGGATTTGTAATGACGTTTCATAGCTAGTCATGTGTCATCAGAACTCGGAGCGTGTGCAAAATTTCATCCTAATCGAAGACCGGGAAGTGGGTCAAATTGAGATTCCAAGATTTTCTTACATACATAGTACAAGTGAAGTGAAGTTACATTTTTTGCGCAAAGGATCAGCCTGGCTGTCCAGCGCGGAAATGCAGCCAGTATTCTTGCCACCATTCCACGTGGACATGATTTGTTTAGTTATTAGGATAAGTTAGCTTAAGTTCCTTATTGTATTCTTTCTCAATAAAATAAAAAAAAAAGTGAAGCTATATGCGTGTTAAAAAATAAACAACCTGTGTCTAGTGAAGAAGGGACACTTGGTGCAGGAGTAACGCACCATGTGCGTCATGTTGAGGTGGTGCAGAAGCTTCTGACGACTTCTGGTGTGGATGCCGCATACTGCACACTCAAAAACGCCGTATTTCTGAAAAAAAAAAAATACTTATTTTTATTTTTATACGATAGTTAACATTTACATATTATTTTAGAATTTAAACTATCGTGAGTGTTATTCATATTAATTGATTATGAAACACGGCTACAACTCACGTGATACTACGTCGGAGTATGCCCGAAGAAATAGCGGTTTCCACGCTGTGGGCAGCAAACATCCATGATCCCGATTAAAATTGGGTTGCTGCCCACATCGTGGAAACCGCTATTTCTTTCATTGTCACATACAACAAACTTGGAACAAGATAGCATTAGTTCGGTTTGCTTACAAGAAGACGAGTCTAATGAAAATGACATTAATGAACCGTCGGTGAGTTTAACGGAACCTTCACTCCCCACCACTCAACCCCTCTCCGCGCGCGATGCGAGCAGCAGCGCGTCGCGCAGCCGCTTCGCAGTTTGGATCGTGCCGAAATGCAAGAACCAGCTCATGACTAAGGGCCCCGTATGGGTTCGAAACTAGTCGGGCATACTCCGACGTAATATCACGTGAGTTTTAGCCGTGTTTCATAATCAATTAATATTTACATATTATTTCTTAAATCTAAAAATAAACGTAAAAATAGTTTAAACATGTAAACAACTATACTATCCACGAATACACATACGAAAATAATGGCGTCACAAAATACACAAACATAAATCAATTTAAAAAAAAAAAAAAAAAAAAAACAAACATAAATCTATATAAAAAAAAGAGATAATTATAACAATAATAATTAAAAATACAACGAAACACAAATAGGTAAAAAAAAATGTAATAATAATTATAATAAGAGATCTAATAATAAGACACTATTACTCCTCAGGTACAGGGATATTTAATTTTTGAAGAGTGATTAAGATGGCCTTTTTATATTGGGGTTCGGGCAAGGCAAATACGTCCACATCGTCAAATAGCTTGTTGTATATTAGTTGTTGTAAATTTTCGCCTCTTTTGTAAACAGTGTTTAAATTGAATTATGGAAGTATTGTAAGCTATATTTTATATTGTCCCGTCAATAATAACCAGTAAAAAATTTAATATAAATGATAAAATATCTACGTAAAATTTTTGCCGCCGAAACACAACACATTAGCAAGTGACGTCATTCATAGATAACAACGTGATTGGCGTTTGCAGTGATGTGATATATCACGTCACCGCAAGCGCCAATCACAAACCGACGCTTTGTAGCGAATGACGTCACAGTTTATGATTGGCGTTTGGGATGACGTTTTAAAAATACATTATTTTTATATAAAAATATTACAATTTTTAGGCATCTAAAATCTTCTTAGTTTTGTACAGCAGGCGAGTAGCCTATTACATCGTAATAAGTAAGCGAAGGTAGAACGAATGAATGATAGTATATTCGACAGTGTCCAGTTAGCGTCCCTCTTGCTCTGTATGTCAAATACCTGAAATCTATACTAATATTATAAAGCTGAAGAGTTTGTTTGTTTGATTGAACGCGCTAATCTCAGGAACTACTGGTCCGATTTGAAAAATTCTTTCAGCGTTAGATAGCCTATTTATCGAGGAAGGCTATAGGCTATATAGGCTATATATATTATCCCTGTATTATACGCGTCCTCGTATTGATAGCCTTTGAAGCATAGCGGCCTTGCTCTGTATGTCAAACACCTGAAATGCTATATAATAGGATAAGCGTATACAAGCGATGGGCCTGTGGCTCAGACCAATTATTGTATAGGACCTGCCTCGTTAGACGTTACTTTTCTGTCAAAGTATATGATCAACGATCTAATGCGATTATATAAACAGCGTCCATAGAATCCATGTTCAATAGTTGTAATCGTGTTCGTCGGTTAAAGATCTCCGTAAAAACACCTTTTTGTGTAATTGAATTGTGTAAAAAACGGGAAAAAAACTTCTAGTTTAGAATAAGATATATACCAAATCTAAACTCGTTTTCCTCAGAAAATGACAGACAATTTTGTTCATGACTATGAGTGCGATACAAGTCATTCTATAATTGGTCTGAGGCCTGTGGCAATTGTGAGATGAATGTCCGAACTGCTGCCAACAGTGACATTGCGCTGGGCCCTTGCCACCAAGCCATGACAAAGTAACTCGCGCACCCCGTAGATGCCAGGAATAAGTCCAGGAGTTCGCTGAAGCTAAGCGAACACGAGGCAACCAGGTCTGCCCGCACGGGCAAATATCTGAAATGTTATATAATAGGATACTAACGTCTGTGTGTTGCTCCATATGCGTGTCATACGCGTCCTCGTATTGGTAGCCTTTGAAGCAGAGCGCACATTTGTACGTCGAGTTCTTGTAAAGCGGGGTGTCCTTCTTGCTCTGTATGTCAAATACCTGAAATGTTATATAATAGGATACTAACGTCTGTGTGTTGCTCCATATGCGTGTCATACGCGTCCTCGTATTGGTAGCCTTTGAAGCAGAGCGGACATTTGTACGTCGAGTTCTTGTAAAGCGGGGTGTCCTTCTTGCTCTGTATGTCAAATACCTGAAATGTTATATAATAGGATACTAACGTCTGTGTGTTGCTCCATATGCGTGTCATACGCGTCCTCGTATTGGTAGCCTTTGAAGCAGAGCGGACATTTGTACGTCGAGTTCTTGTAAAGCGGGGTGTCCTTCTTGCTCTGTATGTCAAATACCTGAAATGTTATATAATAGGATACTAACGTCTGTGTGTTGCTCCATATGCGTGTCATACGCGTCCTCGTATTGGTAGCCTTTGAAGCAGAGCGGACATTTGTACGTCGAGTTCTTGTAAAGCGGGGTGTCCTTCTTGCTCTGTATGTCAAATACCTGGAATAGAAAGAAAGGAAAGAAAGAAAGATCTTTATTTTCAAGTAATGCCACATATTACATTCTTAAATTGTGAATTAAGTAAAAAGTTTTGATTTTTCAGTTAGGACCCAGTTCAGGTGTCACCCAAATGTAATAACCATTAAATAGTATAAAATTAAGTCGTTTCAAAAAATTCAAATAAATTCAAAATTCATATAATAGGGATGATGTCAGTTTTTTAAATTGAATATAAATTAAGAGTATACTCATAATAAAGCAATTTTGAAAAAGTAACAGGATATCTGCGATCATTACTTTCGGAGCTACAGGGATTTAAAGGGTCAGATTTGCGGCGCTGCCGCGGATCCCTGAAAAACGCCTCATACAAAATGGTACGAACTTATGACGTCGTAGGTACATAATGATCGTTAGATTTGTATGTGCGTTCAAACAAAATTCTTAATATCTTTGTTACTTGTGCGTTTATGTTAATAGTTCACGCATTAAAAAATGTCACATTTAATGTAAGGAAGCTAAATCAGTTTTTTCATCGAATTACGATAAAAAAAAATTAATAGATTTTGGAATTTTATAATCTTATTTATTTCGCAAATATCCAGTCAATCTTTGCTTTTTATGTATAAATTAGTTAACATTGACCTTATTTACCCGAATGTATCATTAAAATCAATATATTCAAACCTAGTCATCATCCCCATTCAAGTATAGTCAACATTTTCTACAACTGATTACTATCAAGTTAAATTTTTCGCGAGTAGCTTTATCTCGATGACGATCAACTTTTTTATTTACGAAAATTCTCGATTCTGGTAGCTAACTGGGTTACCAAGTAATAACAATTTCTGAGCGTCGCAACGAG
This sequence comes from Bicyclus anynana, assembly GCF_947172395.1. NCBI lineage: Eukaryota > Metazoa > Arthropoda > Insecta > Lepidoptera > Nymphalidae > Bicyclus > Bicyclus anynana. Next base: position 1,541,761 of record NC_069109.1, read on the forward strand.
ATAATGTAGCACGCAATTTGTAGGACATTGTGCCTGTTAATTTGAATAACTATTAATTAAGAAACAGTAAAAATACATCTGGTTAGTGACAACTTTTAATAACCTCATTATTGATACAAATTAGGAGGAGAGTAGCTTACCAAAAGTTATTACTTACCAGATAATTTTTTTACTGTCGATTAATTAATAGTAATACAACTTAACACCCACAATGTCCTACAAATTGCGTGGTACGTTATCTTGTTCTGACGCTCAGAAAATTTTATTTCATAGTAACTTGCATTTATGCGCATTACAAAAAATAAATATCACGTGTCTCAAACGGCGAAGGAAAACATCGTGAGAAAACCTGCATACCAGAGAATTGTCTCAATTCTCTGCGTGTGTGAAGTCTGCCAATCCGCATTGGACCAGCGTGGTGGACTATTGGCCTAACCCCTCTCATTCTGAGAGAAGACTAGAGCTCAGCAGTGAGCCGAATATGGCTTGATAATGTTTGTCCTATTCGCACGACTGGCAGAAACGCAATTTCTGAGCGGCCGGATTTAAACAATAATTTAAGTGTCTCACCTGTTCTTCATATGTCAAAACTGTCACTTTAAACAACTCCATATCACCGGTGGGCGCTTTTCGTTTGAGATACCGACCTTGTGCTGGAGCCTTACGTTTGCTTTTGACTTTGACATCTAATTTGACGTCACTTTTTTTTGACACTCTAGGCTTAGCTTTCTTCGTTTCATTTTTGACAGGTGCAAGTTCCATATCACTGTGAACGTCATTATCAGAGACCATATCCATGTCATTATCGAGAAAATCCATATCAATGTCATCGTTTTCGATTGTAATTTTGACATTCGTGTCATTCTCATTTCCATTGTTGACGTTTTTGACGTCACTTTCGTTGAGGAAGTCAATGTCATAGCCATAGTTAGAAAACTGTACGTCCAATTCTATTGTTTTGTTCAAAATTTTCACGTTTTCATATGTGCTGTCGCTTGTTGCTCGCTCTATATTGTCTCTGTTATTATTTATAATCTGTGGAAGTTAACAATATTTCAGACTCAGAAGTGGATAACAAAAATAAGAAAACCAATGTCAGACAAAGGATAAGATTCACAACATTTGTCATGACAACCTAATTAAGAAATCAAACTGTAACCAAAATAAGACCCTAGAATGGCATAGAATGAGTGGAGTCACGCACTTGTGAACGTTGTATATAGGGTTAAGGGGTCCCTTGACAGTTAACTAACACTCCCATTTTCCATTTTCCAATTCGAAAATCCAATTTAAAGAAATTTAACATTTTCACTCACTGCCATAATATTGTCCCTCTACTCCGACGGTACACAGCTGAAAGTATAACTAAAAAATGCCATACCTTATCACTGTTTGCTTTAATGGAATTCTTCATCTTGTCTATGCCACCTTTCAAAAAAACATCATTGTCTATGTCATCGTTCAGAAACTCTTCATCACTTGCTATGTCATTCACTCTAGGACTCTCCTCTTTGGCCACAGACTTCATAGACTCATTCTTAACTCCATCTTCATTATCTATATCACAGACAACACTTTCTATTTTGATATTTTTCTCTGTTTTAATGTTTTTATTTTTGTTCTCTGTTTTCATTGAATTTTCGTCGAAGTTAAAAGTGTAATCGTAGAAGTCAGGTTGAAAGACATTCTTCGTTAAAGTTGATTTTAGTTTGTGTTTCTTACGACTTATTGCTCTTATGTTTTGTATTCTTAACTGTAAAGATATCGTATCAATTGTTTTTGTAACTAAAAAAACACAGATTAAATAATAATAGGCAGATAGAGCCGTGATAGCCCAGTGGATAAAACCTCTGCTTCCGATTCCAGACGATGTGGGATCGAATCCGATCCGGGGCAGGCACCTCCAACTTTTCAGTTGTGTGCGTGTGTGTGTTTAAGAAATTAAATATCACGTGTCTCAAACGGTGAAGGAAAAACATCGTGAGGAAACCTGCATACCAGAGAATTTTCTTAATTCTCTGCGTGTGTGAAGTCTGCCAATCCGCATTCGGCCAGCGTGGTGGACTATTGGCTTAACCCCTCTCATTCTGAGAGGAGACCCGAGCCCAGCAGTAAGCCGAATATGGGTTAATAATGATGATGATGATCATGGAACACGACGGTGTCGTAGCCGTTCCGAATACAATATTCAAAAACGAAACTACACATAGCGTCACATCAGTAATTTTCAATATTATTCAAGTAAAATGGCATCTTATGTTTTTAAGTATTTTAAAAACTGTTCACAAAAACTTAAGAATTAAGATGGAGTATTTTTTTATTGGTAATTATTCGTTTATTATTATTATTATTTAATATTATTATTATAAGTCAGCAAAAAAAATTTAGGAGTCCATTAAATGAAAGAATACGAAGAGGAGTAAGACAGGGTGATGTTATATCCCCGAAACTCTTTACTTGTGCTCTCGAAGACGTATTCAAGGTTTAGGACTGGAAACGTCGGGGCGTCAACATAAACGGAGAATACATTTCACACTTGCGTTTTGCGGACGACATAGTAATATTGGCAGAATCGCTGCAAGATCTTGAGAAAATGCTGACCGACCTTAGCCATTCCTCCAGACAAGTGGGTTTAGTGATGAACATGGATAAAACTAAAATCATGCTCAATGAGCACGTCATCACGATGCCCATAATTATCGATAATGCCAGCATCGAAGTTGTTCAGGAATACAACTACCTCGGTCAAATGATACAACTAGGTAGGAATAACTTCGACAAGGAAGCTGACAGAAGAATTCAGCTTGGTTGGGCAGCATTGGGAAATTGCGAAATTGCGTCGGGTGTTCAATTCGTCAATACCCCAAAGCCTGAAGACAAAAGTCTTTAATGAGTGTGTCTTGCCTGTTATGACGTATGGAGCGGAAACGTGGACACTGACTATTGGCCTTATTCACAAATTTAAAGTCGCTCAGCGAACTATGGAGAGGGCTATGTTAGGAGTCTCTCTGAAGGATAAAATCCGGAACGAGGAAATCCGTAGGAGAACGAAAATAATTGATGTAGCCCAAAGGATTAGCAAACTGAAGTGGCAGTGGGCGGGCATATCTGTCGTAGAACAGATGGCCGCTGGGGCAGACGTGTTCTGGAGTGGAGACTCTCCAGCTAGATGGTCCGACGACATCAAGAAGGTAGTGGGAAGTGGCTGGATGAGGAAGGCGGAGGATCGTGTGTGGTGGTGCGCTCTCGGAAAGACCTATGTCCAGCAGTGGACGAATACAGGCTGTTGATTGATTGATTAAATGAAAATAATAATATAATAATATAATAAAATATAACACATACACTGATAATACCTATTTTTTACATCAAATTATCTTATGATACATTATTTTAAAAATAACTGTAAAGTAAAAAAAATATTATATATGTTTATAAAATTCTGTAAGTTGTAGGATACAGAAAATCAATATCAAATAAGTAGGGGTCTACCCAACACAGAAAACATGGCAAAGGGTCTACGACACAAAAAAGTTTGGGAAACTCTGCATTAGTTAGTAAGGGGTTCGCCGTCACTTGGAAATTATAACAGGGGTTCGTTCAGTTCAGCCGAAAGTTTAAGAAACCCTTTGCAAGTACTAATTAATAGAAAATATCAATCAACTTACCAAGTCATCCTTACTGCTCAATTCCATCAACAAGTTATTTGCCCGCAAACTTTTCTCTCTGAACATGTTACAGTTGATCAGCCGCTGTCCACACTCCGAGCAAACCTTGGGCGACAGGATTATGTTGTAACATCTTAACTGAAACAAAACAAAAGCATTATGTATTTGCGGCACTTGCTTTTGAGACTTTAGGCTCCTAGTTATTGGAAACCAAAAGAAACCAATTTTTTTGGTGTTTTTTCTTTGCAATCTGTTATTAAAAAAACATTTAGCAAATGGTCTGTATGTTGTCATGACTTGAAGGGCATCACATCCAGTGACATGAACCCTATGTATTCTTTTCTTTATTAAAGGTCAGCAGGAGCTTTTCTTTTTAGTCTTTTAAATTTGGACTCATTCTAATTGTGTTGCAAGTATGTCTGGATGGTTATCTAGGAGTTTCTTGTAGCCTTTCATAGAGTGTGTAATTAAATTTCTTCTTTTACAGATTGTATTTGTAGGTCATGGTGTAATTGCTGGTTAGTTACAAACCAGGTTAGTTATTGGACACCAAAAGAAACCAATTGAAATAATTTTTTGAAGTGAAAAGTCTCCATCCCCGGCCATGCAGGCTAATTCACTAGCTTTGACGTATGCTTCATGCATGACGTATGAAGCATACCATGGTGGAAGTCTGCCAATCCGCAATGGGCCAGCGTGGTGGACTATTGGCCTAATGTCTCTCATTCTGAAAGGCACTCGAGCTCAGCAGTGAGCCGAATATGGGTTGATAATGATGATGATACCCTTTTCACAGCCTACAGCTGCAGTGTTGATTTTTTTTTAAAAAGCATAATGTACTCACTGATAGTCCAGTAACATTTTCATAGGCCTTGTCCAAGTTATAATACTTCAACGGATACAGTTTGCTTCCAGTGTGAAGACATACTATGCATACCTGAAAGTGTAATATAAAAAAATATCATAACTCGAAAAAAAAAAAAAACAAGTACAATTTATGGTGCAGTGTCTACCCTGGTTAAAAACCGTGTGCACGCCACTGGCTGACGTAAGCGAAGGTGCAGCCAGCAGTGAACCACGCTTGCCTTGGAGGAAGGTACCTTATCATTGACTTGAAGACTCTCACAATAAAGGTGAACAGTGTTCGCTAATTCCAGGAATAACCATCCTAGGGTTGCCAACCGTACTATATATTAGTATTATATGTATAGTACTAGCGGACGCCCGCAACTTCGTCCGCGTGAAACTCGATGTAAACTTTGAACTAACCCTACCCTACCCTACCCCTACTCCTTTATTAATTTTCCAGCCGTTCACCCGTGATGGCGTGACCAAGAGAAATGTGGATTTATTTTTATATATGTATAGGACTATATTTCCTACTGTTGAAGAAACATACCTATATAGTACGCAAAAATACTATATTTTCAACACTGAAATGTAACAAACAAAATTTTCATTTAAAAAGTTTAAGTAATATGTTTTTTTAGATCCAATTGCTTGAGCCGGTACAAGTAGGTATATACCTACTTGTTGTCATTTCATGAAAACATAAAAAACGCGCTGTAGAGTTGGATGACACCTATGGCTTATCATGTAAGGTGCAATTTTGCGTGGCTAACAACGGCCACCAATCAAATGATCGAGGCTTCAAAATGACCAAATAAGGTCATAAAACGCTTTCGCGCTGTCGACCGAAGCGACGCGTTGACTGACGACGGTCGGACTCCGATTTTCGCGCCTCTCGAAGACGGTCGTGCACTTCAAACGCAACGCATTAAAAGTTTAAAGACAGTTGTCATTACACATTACGCAGAGCTAAAAACTTAGTGAAATCCTATAGTGGTGCCATTCCAGCGTGGACATCTAGAAGCCATTAACGACGCCCGCAGAAAGCCGAAAAGCAAGGTAAGTCCATAGGCTGTTATCTACTGTTCTATTCGTGTAATGTTTGAATGAAATGACAACTGGTGTACTTTACTCAAATATACGCCGCCGCTAATCAAAGTTTGTAAAACGCATTAACCCCCACAAGAAAGGTGGGACACTATTTACACGTGTCACACCATAAGTTTGGTCCATTCGAGCCTAGGATAGTGTTCTAGCTATTAACAGTAACTAAAATTCATACCTACGTCATACGTTAGGCATACTCATATAGTTTTTTCTTCCGCCATCTTTGTGATATCCAAAGAACGCTTATAACTTAATTACATGTCTTATCTCTTGTTATTATGAAGATTTAAGTCATTCCGCATTTATATATACTTACGTAAAGAATATCTAAGTATTCTCGTAAACTCCGCGATCGACATTAAGTTCGATACCTACCTACCGCCACGCGCGCGCCGCTTCACGCAATCTTTGTGTAATATCATCACGAGATTAGTTATAATTTATTTAATTCTCATTTTCTTTTCTTTTCAATAAGATGGAGAACAGTGAATTAAAAACGCAGTTGAATATACTTATTTGCAAAAAGGAAAATATCTTCCAAAGACTAAATAGGCTATATGATAGTTCAAAGGCCATTTCTACCTTCGAGTCTAGAAAAAATGATACTTTTATGAACGAGTCTGAAACTATCGATGCATTACATGCGAAGTTCGAAAACATATTGGATAGCATAAATGATTTATCATTACAAATAAATCCGAAAGCCCAGCCTGACTACCAGGCGCTGGATTCATTTGAGGATCTGTACTCAACAGTGAAAAGAGTTAGGAATAAAATTTTGTCAAATACTAATAATAATTTGTCAAATACTAAGAATGAAGCTCCAGCTACCCACATTAATTTGGCTCCAATACAAATTCCCTGTTTTGATGGGAAACCACAAAACTGGGCTATATTTTACGAAACATTTAAGGCGAACGTACATTTAAATAAAAACTTAACAGATTCACAAAGGGTTCAATATCTTATTTCTAAATTGACTCAAGGTGCATTGACCTTTACTGCAGGCTTAGTTCCAAATGGCGATACATATAATATCATTTGGAATAACTTGGTGAAAAAATACCAAGATAAACGCGCATTAGCTACTCATTATTTAAATAATATTTTCGATTTGAAAAACTGTTCTAATAATGTAAACAGTTTAAATATGTTTATAGAAAAGTTTTCTTCTTCAGTCGCCGCACTAAAACAAATTGATATTTCCGATCTTACAGATTTTATTTTATTACACTGTGCCTTAAGAAAGATGGATTCGCAAATAATACAAAACTTTGAGATGTCCTTGCAATCGAAAAATATTGATATACCTACATACACGCAATTAGTAGAATTCGTTCAAATGCAAGTAAAAATTCTCGAACGTTCTAACACTTCGCTTCAAAAAATATCAAATTCAAATTCCCGTAATACCTACAAAACATTGATTGCACAGACTGATTTTTCAAGTAACAATGCAACGACAAATTCTTGTGAATTATGTAATCAAAGTCACTCGAATCTTTATCATTGTAAAAAATTTATAGAAATTAATGATCCTTTATCGAGATTTGAATTTATTAAATCAAAAAATGGGTGTATAAATTGCTTATCACTTTTTCACAATTTAAGATCATGCAAGTCAAAGGTCACCTGTTTTTGTAACAAAAAGCATCATAAGCTATTGCATAGGGATAATAATAACACTAAATACGCACAAAGGAATACATCAGCTGTTTGCAACAATGCACAGAGTGAAACTGCGAGAATAGTGCCGTCTCCCTCTGACGCTAGGATAAACACCTCTCAAAATTATGTCGCATCCTTCTCTAACGCACGCCATACGAACACTCTGATTAAATCGAACATGAATGAAGGTAGGTCAAATATACTACTCGCGAGTGTTGTTGTAAGGGCTACGCCTTATAAGAAACGTAATAAGGTTGATATTAGATGCCTGCTCGACATCGGATCGCAAAATAATGTTATAACTTTAAAATGTTGTCAGATGTTAAGTTTACCTATAAAGCCGATATATAATTCATTCATTAAAGGAATAGGAATGAGTTCACAGCCTATTCATGGTTATGTAACGTTAGATATACAATCGCGAATTTATCCTATGAATAAATATAATATAAGGGCACTTGTTTTAGATTGTTTAACAGACCAGTTACCGACACAATACGTTAATACGTGTAACATGGACTATATCAGCGATATACCTCTCGCAGACCCTACCTGGAATATCCCAGGCGGTATCGATTTAATTCTAGGCGCGGAATTATTCCCGCACATATATATAGGTAAAAAAGTTATACCTGAAACGCACGGTCCTGCAGCGTTACTTACTACATTTGGATATATATTAATGGGAAGCTGCAATCAGTATTGTGAACAAAGTAATAACTCCTTTACCGCGCTAGCTATAAACGAGTTAAGTTTCGATCTGCAAAACTTTTGGGAATTAGATCAAATTCCTGTTAAAAAACATTTTAGTCCAGCGGATATCGAATGTGAGAAATTATATTCAGAATCGATTTCTCGTAACGAAAATGGACGATACTCAGTAGCTTTGCCATTTTGCAAAAATCCTACTATATTTAATGATTCATATCGCAACGCATATCGACGATTAATTTCTTTAGAACGGAGACTTAATCATGACTCCACTTTACGCACGCAATATAACCAAATCATAAACGATTATTTGAGCTTAGGTTATATAACCGAGGTTAATGATCTCGAAAAAAGGGATGAAGGATTTTATTTAGCACACCATCCCATTATTCGGCCAGAAAAAATTACTAGCCCAGTAAGGATAGTAATTGACCCTTCGGTTAAAAATATTAATAATATTTCACTAAATGATATATTACATGTCGGTCCAAATTTACAAGCCGATTTGTTTACTCTTCTTTTGAACTTTCGATTATTTCCGGTAGCAATGACTGCAGACATTAAGCAAATGTATCTTCAAATTGAAGTTACACCACGCGATAGGAAATATTTAAAATTTTTATTTCGTTTTCACGATAAAGAACATATCCGCATTTTTCATTTCAATCGCGTTCCCTTCGGATTGAAGTCAAGTCCGTATCTCGCAATGCGAACATTACAGCAATTGTGTAGTGAGGAAAATAAACGCTTTCCATTGGCGAGTGAAATTGCCAAATCACAATTCTATATGGATGACCTAGTACACTCAGAACCGAATGAGGAAACAGCGAAAGAATTATCACGAGAATTAGTCTCATTATTCAAATCTGGCGCCTTTGAGCTAGTCAAATGGACCAGTAATTCTACGTCACTGTTAGATAATTTACCGAACACGCACCGCACAGTTGTAAATTTTTCTGATAAAAATAATATTTGCAAGGTGTTAGGTCTCGCTTGGGAGCCTAAACCAGATATATTTCATTTTACCATCTCGAAATTGGATGATAAATGTACGAAACGCACGATTTTATCTTTTGTCGCTAGGCTATTTGACGTTTTAGGTCTTGTGTCACCAGTTATTTTGTACGCAAAATTACTTATTAAAGAACTTTGGATAAATAAAGTTGACTGGGATGACACACCTTGCGAAAATGTAACTAGAAAATATCTAGCATTAACGAAAGAATTCTCTCTCTTATCAGATTCTTTACAAATACCGCGTCATACTGGCATTAAAGAGGGAAGCAAAGTAAATATTGTAGCTTTTTGTGATGCAAGCCTTAACGGATATGGATGTGTGGTATACTTACACATTACAGATTCACATAACAATATTATTGTAAATTTATTATGTTCTAAATCGAAAGTATCCCCACTGAAAATAACTACACTTGCCCGGTTAGAGTTATGCGCCGCTCTTTTAATGTCGAAATTAGTTAAAATCGTAAAGGAAACTTATTCTACTCGCATTAATATTGAAGAAATTTACGCATTTTCCGATTCAACCATCGCTTTGTCGTGGATAAAATCCTCTCCGCATAGGTGGAATACATTTGTAAGTAATCGTGTTTCTCAATGCCAAGAAAATTTGGATCCACAACATTTTTACCACGTAGCAGGAATTGAGAATCCTAGTGATTGTTTATCACGTGGTATGTTACCAGCTCAATTAATATCGCATTCACTTTGGTGGAATGGTCCAGAGTGGCTTAATAGACCACCTTCTGAATGGCCCAAAAGTGATTTTTTTCCCGCGACATATGAAACGCTGCCTGAGTTTAAAAGTAATACTCTAGTAATAACTAACGTTCAATGCGAACAATCTATATTATATAATTTAACGCAACGCTTTTCCTCTTGGAATAAATTAATACGCACTGTTTTATATGTTTATCGCTTCGCTAGACTTTTGCCTGACACTGGAGAAGTCAATAAAATATTTTTTGTTGAAAACGCTTTAATAAAAGAAATTCAACGCGTTCATTTCGCTGATGAAATAACCCGCTTAAAAAATAAACAATTACCATCAAAAAAAATACAGAAGTTGTCTGTTTTTCTCGATGATAAGGGAATTGTACGTATAGGAGGGAGGCTTTCGAATGCAGATTTACCCTACGAAGCCAAACATCCCGCCTTGCTTCCTAAACATGATCACGCAGTTGACCTAATAATTGATAATTATCATTTAAAGAACTGTCACACCGGAGCAGGTCTTTTAATGTCGATCATACGACAAAGATTTTGGATTCTTGACGCTAGGACGGTTATTAGGTCTAGAATTCATAAATGCAATATTTGCTTTAGGATGAAACCTTCGCACCCTTCTCCAATCATGGCTGACCTTCCGTCTTATCGCCTCCAGGAAGCAAAGGCCTTCCTTTTTACAGGAATCGATCACGCAGGTCCGATTCGCATAACCCTCACTCGCAGACGTGGATATCAGTCACAGAAAGCGTATATATGTTTATTCGTGTGCTTAGTGACAAAGGCAATACACATAGAGCTCGCGTCAGATTTAACATCAGATAACATGATATCCTGTTTAAATAGATTCTTGAGTAGACGCGGTCCAGTAAATACCATCTGGACTGACATGTCCGGGACGTTTATTGGAGCAAAGGCTCAATTAGATGAAATATATTCTCTTTTACTTAGCTCAGACTATAAAAATAAATTTGGTCTAGAACTACAAAAAAAACGAATAGAATGGAAAACCATTCCGCCGCGTTCTCCACATTTCGGTGGAATATGGGAATCAAATATAAAATGCGTAAAAGCTCACCTTTATAGAGTCATTGGCAAGCAACTCCTTACTTATGAGGAATTATTTACTGTACTCACACAAATTGAGTGCATCCTCAACTCGCGCCCGCTAGGTTTAACAACATCTGACCACCAGCACGATATTATTACACCAGCGCATTTTCTAATGACCACGCCTTTAGAATACTTTCCAACGACAACCTTTAACCCTGAAAGGCCTAATTTAAAGAATCGAAAACAGTTACTCGATAGCCTCGTTATGTCATATTGGAAGAAATGGCGTTTGGATTATCTGCACACTTTGCAAGTCAAAGGCAAATGGTGTACACCGGACAATCCAATCACCGTAGGTATGGTTGTGTTAGTTGAATTTGATGATGTACCACCTTTGCAGTGGCCTCTTGGTTTGATAACCAAAACGTTCCCTGGAAAGGATGGTGTAGTACGGGTCGCTTTAGTTAACACTAAAATGGGTGAATATAAACGCCCAGTTGTAAAACTCTATCCACTTCCCACGCAATAATAGTTACGCAAATAAATATATTCTCTGTTGTTAATAATTAATATAAGTATTTTTCTCTTTATAAAATAATTTAATGTTTAGTATTTCTATATAATCTTTAATATGACACTTCGTCAAGGCGGGGTGTATGCTTGAGCCGGTACAAGTAGGTATATACCTACTTGTTGTCATTTCATGAAAACATAAAAAACGCGCTGTAGAGTTGGATGACACCTATGGCTTATCATGTAAGGTGCAATTTTGCGTGGCTAACAACGGCCACCAATCAAATGATCGAGGCTTCAAAATGACCAAATAAGGTCATAAAACGCTTTCGCGCTGTCGACCGAAGCGACGCGTTGACTGACGACGGTCGGACTCCGATTTTCGCGCCTCTCGAAGACGGTCGTGCACTTCAAACGCAACGCATTAAAAGTTTAAAGACAGTTGTCATTACACATTACGCAGAACTAAAAACTTAGTGAAATCCTATAGTGGTGCCATTCCAGCGTGGACATCCAGAAGCCATAAACGACGCCCGCAGAAAGCCGAAAAGCAAGGTAAGTCCATAGGCTGTTATCTACTGTTCTATTCGTGTAATGTTTGAATGAAATGACAACTGGTGTACTTTACTCAAATATACGCCGCCGCTAATCAAAGTTTGTAAAACGCATCAACCCCCACAAGAAAGGTGGGACACTATTTACACGTGTCACACCACCAATAGCGTTTTATCCATTTGAACTTGTCTATCTTATTGGGATCCGAATGGTTTTTTTGAAAAGAAATGTCGATTTTTTGCTCATTACATAATATAACCGTTTTCCCCCCAAAGGGCAGAAAACGATTATTTAGGTTTCAGCCGAAGCTTGATCCACTTACGAGATTACCCTCCAAATTTTGCCCGTTTGCAGTGTTCCTACCCTACATTTCATTGGATAAATGAGGTTTTGACATAACATCACGCCGTCATCCGCCGGCATGTCGCTTGACAGTTGTCAATGTCAATCAGTACTCTCGTAAGCCGGCAAGGCATGAAATTTTAGTGGATCAAGCTTCGGCTGAAACCTAAATAATCGTTTTCTGCTCTTTGGGGGGAAAACGGTTATATTTAGGTGTTCGAGCTTTCAGCTTGATCCACTTACGAGATGTGTTTATATTCTGCCGGCGATGGCAAGGCGTACTGTGATGACCATTTTTTATGATAGTAAAAGAAATGATAATCTTTATACATGTAAATTAATGATCAACGACGTTTAAATTATCAGTGATTATCATAGAGACAAAATATTTTTCTCATCTCTGAAGTAATTAACTAGATATCAAATTTTATTATGATATTAAATTTGTTAATAATTGATATTAAAATTATTGTCATTTAATTAATCACAGTTATTAATGTTGATTTCACCCAAAACTAACACACATATTTTTATTAATTGATATTTTATTTAATGGTAAAAACAAAACTTATACATCCCATATATTCATTTAAATTGGTGTAAATATGCTTCACTGAATGCTGTAAAGTAGTAAAGTAAACCTCGAAACATCTGAGGAACTTCTTCATGACAGCGTAGATATATTGACTACCTACTTTAAATTTCTATTGTATTGTATTAAATCTGTATTTACAGATGCTTTTAAAATTATCTGAGTAAGCTGAAAACGTGCTAATTTCAATAAGCTTCGCAGTTATATCGAAATGACTGCGAGCAGCTACTTTAATCTTTGTCTTCCGCTAGACATAATAAACAAACCAGATTCATTGACAAGTCCAATAATTTCTTTACCCAAATATAACAAATTTGTAATATCAGTTTGTATAGCCCTCTGACTACATAAAGTTAACCAAACCAATGTTTGATCTGTATTTTGTCAGAACCGTACTGTGTATAGTCAAAACATGAACTCTCCACTCAAGATAAAAACAAGGAGTCATGGTAAGCTACTTAAAATAAGCTATCAGTTGAGTATTTAAATAGACTTATAGGTGACCAACCATGTTAGAGGTTTTTGGTTTTAAAATTGGTTTCAATGCTAGTCTAACTTTAGGTTGATCAAGTACCTAGGTAATTATCTACTCGATATTTTTTGGGTTTATAAACCTGTTTGACTAACGATTTCTAAAGATCAATAGTTCAGAGTGCGAGTTCTGATTTATTTATTGAGTATTTGCTAAAATGAAGTCCTACCGAAGTAGGATCTAAATGTTAACCCATTCCAACATATCCAGGCTTGATTACACGTATTCATTATGAATTTACGCCAAGCTGTTTCGAAAATATTCTGACCTCTGTTGCCAAGGACCTTAGTAGTACAGCAAGCACATACAATATGTTACTGAATATGACCTGTTGGTACTCGCGAAAGAAATGTTAGATTGTTAATTATAAATGGTTGGCTCATGGTTCTCTGGTACAATGGAGACCTGGAGAAGAGGAATATCATAAACTTTCTCTCCTATCTGGAGCTACTAGAAGATAGGTTCTCAAGTAGTGATTAAGATGTCTCGAATTCAAGGTACTAGCGTTGAAGATGGAAATAAGCTAGGGCCACCATAGCCTTTAGTTTAAGGCTTTGATAAAGACGTTGACGAATGGGCAATACTAGAAAAGCAATCATCTTTTAGATTGGCTAGATCACTGCCCTTGTACTGGTCTACTTCTGGTTTTTCCATCACCTTGAATGTTGTCTGAAGAGCTTCGTCAGTTTAGAATTTAACCTAGCAATTCTAATAATCGGTATAGACCCGTCTGTAATCCCCGAAAAGTACCTGGCTTAGGTATATTTGAAGCTGGTTAGCTAAATCTAGAATTTACTGCTTAATGCAAAGAGGTATAGATTTATAGATTTGTTATCTTCTTGAAATATTGCATACTGCATACAGTTTTTTCTATCTAAGGTCCTTTCTTACTCTCTCTCTTATAGAAAATCCAATACAATCCATAATATCTCTTTAAGCTTGTGTCAAACATGTTGCCGTTCATTTTAGAAACTGTTTATGAATATTAAGTTTCTTATAGTTCCCGACTGAATCCTACTGCATCTGATGTTATAAAATTTCAAGTAGATGGTCTTCTCTAATACGTATGCAGATATACTGTATAATGTTTGCTGAATTAGACGAGGAGCATGCATAATTTATAAATATTTATACACTGCTGTGACAGTTGCAAGCCACCATGCCCACCAGCGAAATTTCTTTATGAGTAAGTAGCATTTCTTGACTGTTCTTTTGTACTGTCTTTGGCGACATACAGGCGATTTTCCTATTTGTGTTGACATGAGATTGAATTTTCGATAGTTTATATAGATGCCACCCAATATTGGGTAGCTGTATCTACCACTTATATGATGAATAGAGGCAGTATGCTTGAATCGTTGTTAAAAAGAATATCATCTATGAGTAATGTAACTAAGTAGAAGTAGGATGAAATCTGAATTACTTAGCTAAATATATATCCATTAACAAATCTATACAGAGTTATCATTCTACGAAGTAGACATTTTTCAAAAGTTTAAGAACAGAAACCTTCTATGAGGCAGGGAAAGATGTGGCTTAAGATACCTTTGCCTGTACATTCAAGCTATATAAAGCGACGGAATGATTGTATCGGCAAATCAAATTAGCTTTTGTGGGCAAGAGTAGTTAATTAATACGGCCATGTTTTCCCCTTAAAGGAGAAGGAAATATTTATTCGCTCCTAACTCTCTTAATTTCCCCACAATATTTGTATTATATGAAAAATTTTCCATACATTAATTTAAAATCTATCATATAAGACAGATTGACAAACTTAGAGAAGAAATGCAAACAAAGTGTAATTTTGGATCCAGGCACTAATTAATTAAGTGCATGAATATTTTCAGCACTAAGATCTTTTCTGACTTCAAATATAATTTATTTATTTTTCCTTCTCATATTTAGTTCGTGAACATTTTCTCGAGCCAGAGCTTCTATGGAGTGACCTGTTTTAATTGGGTGTGGTACAGGGAATCGAACCCGAGCCTTTGTGTGTGAGCCAAGTAATGTTCAAGTTCCAATAATGACTAAACCATACCGGAAAATATTTATTTATTACATCTTGTATTTTAATATGATAAAGCCAGTTGAATTTCGGTGGCTAAATGGGTGTTGTACAGTGACATACATTGCAAAAGATTGTGGAATCTCTTATTGGAGGCTTTATACATAGGTCTCAGGCATTGTATGATTTCAGCCCTTTTTGTATCTAAAGTGCAGTCATGTATCACGAGTATCTGAAGTGCAACATTCACTGTCACTGTCACTGCATTATGAAGTGATTGTCTGTGAACGCAGGGTCATCTTTGCTAATGCACTAATTAGTATTATCTTCAGTCAAGTGAAGACTGGACTGTTGTTGTATATTCGAATATTCGCGAAGCTTCTGGGAATGATATCCTTGCTTGGTTAGGAATTTTTACTGCATGTCCCATTTTGCTTTAAGATACAGTATTTATCAAAATAAAAAGATTACTTTCCTGGTCTTGCTTGTCTTGCTAAGATAATTTTCTAACTGAACGGGAGCAATCCAACAACATTCAGTATTTATATACCTGATAACATTATAAGATGCTTGGTTCTAAGATTTTATTACGTTGCTCCATTGAACTTTCTGTGCAAAGTAAATTTTTCCTTCCGATACAGTCAAGACGAGGCAATTACGTCCATAAGGAAGGCCATCAACTGGATCTCTTAATATATACAAAGCCTCTCAAAATAGAAGAAGGGCAGTAAGGACAAAGAACATCCGTTTTGAAGAACCTATTATCGTATGCATCGATCAGAAAGATTTGTTTCATTGTTGAAAGTAGGAAATAAATCAGGACTCACAGCAGTAGTGAAATAATTAGGTTAGCTTAAAATGATAAGTAGATATGCTTTTGCGTTCTCTAAGCCCATGCGAGCTTTAGACACTATAAACATGCGGTAAATAGAGTGTAGGTATAGTGAAACGCAATTAATTTTCATATTCCAATGAAATCTTTTCTTCGAACACATCCAGGTGTGATATGTTACCAAGGAGCTTCAATATTGATGATAAAAATTCATTTAGCATAGCATTTATAACTTTCTTAAAGGTTCCCAATCAACTTGAGTTTACATACGTTATGTATTCCATGATCTATAAAGATCGTCATTAAGCTGATTACTGACGTTCAGGGACCCTGGTAATTGAAAAGTACTCAAATACGCGCCTTAGACTTCAGGCGCGCAGCCGACAAGGCAGCTGTCAGAGGTCCCTTAAAGGACAAGCAAATAGCAAATAGCTGACAAATAGGCATCGTATACGTCGGTCGTCTCAGCCAAAGCATCGACGGACAACTCAGATGTCGTCTTAGTTAGCAAATCAGCCGTGCAGCCGACATTCCAGGCGACGCGTTGGCCGACATTTCAGACGACACGTCAGCCGGCATCTCAGATGACGTCCCATTAAACGACACCTCAGCCAACGTCTGAGCAGCCGACGTCTGTGCGGCTAACGTCTGTACAGCCGACATCTCAACCGACATCTCAGCCGACGTCTCAGCCGACGTCTGATCAGCCGACGTCTCGGCCGACGTCTCAGCCGACGTCTGAGCGGCCGACGTCTCAACCGACGTCTGAGCGGCCGACGTCTCAGCCGACGTCTGAGCGGCCGACGTCTCAGCCGACGTCTGAGCGGCCGACGTCTCAGCCGACGTCTGAACAGCCGACGTCTGAACAGCCGACGTCTGAACAGCCGACGTCTCAGCCGACGCCTCAGCCAACATCTCGGCTGACGTCTCAGCCGACGTCTGAGCAGCCGACGTCTCAGCTGACGTCTCGGCCGACGTCTCAGCCGACGTCTGAGCAGCCGACGTCTCAGCCGACGTCCCAGGCAGGACGTCATCTGCTCATCATGCTCATCATTCAGTAGGACTATACAGCGAGTCTGCCGTCCGAAAAGCGGGCATTCGCTAAGATGAAAAAGAGAAAAACTCTCATTCAGTATAGATCTACATAGCAAGTCTGCCGTCCGAAGAGCGGGCATTCGCTAAGATGAAAAAGCTTGTCGGGAGTCACGTGGACACTCGACAGCGAACAATACACATCGGCCGTACAAGATGGCTACGATTTTTTCGTTACTGTCTGCATTTGGTAACTAAGTCTATCCAGCGAGTCTACCGTCCGGAGAGCGGGTATTCGCTTAGAATTGAGAATAATCTCTCATCTAACTAGACCGTTGACAAAAATATCTCCAACAAGTTTCACTGTGCACTATCACTATTTATTAATATTCACATTTAACACTGCTCACTTAACAAAATTTGAAGACGTACTGATTGACATTGACAACTGTCAAGCGACATGCCGGCGGATGACGGCGTGATGTTATGTCAAAACCTCATTTATCCAATGAAATGTAGGGTAGGAACACTGCAAACGGGCAAAATTTGGAGGGTAATCTCGTAAGTGGATCAAGCTGAAGGCTCGAACACCTAAAAATACTAATAATATGTAAAATAAAATAATTGTAAAAGCTTATTTCAACTGATAGTTTTGTATCAATGTTCAGGGTGCTCAGCATAAGACACAGAGACTCAGAAATAGACAAAACGTTGTTTTGTCGTCTGTTTGTGGCAGAGTTGTCTCTGTCCCATCGCTTTTGTACCAGCACAACGGAGGAGACAGCGGTATTTCCAGTTGCATTACCATTAACACGTTCGCTGCGGCACTGATATTTCTGTACTTTCCTCTCTTACTAAAACTTTGTGTTGCGGTACGAGGTCAATTGACCTCGTAACTCTTGAAGACGCTAGGCGTACGAGGTCCATTGACCTCGTAACTCTTGAAGACGCTATGCGTACGAGGTCCATTGACGTCATACCGCAGCGAACGTGTTAAGAATTCATCAATTGTGTAGTAAATAAAATAAATAAATAAAATAAAATTAAATAAGCCTTTATTGCTGTTTTTATCATTACATACAAGTAGTTACTTGCTAACAAAGTTAATAAAATGTAGGGTTAACAACTAGCTAAAATAGTAATTTTCTATCCGATTGATCTCCCTTTCAAACAGCTTGTACAGACAAAGGCCTCCTCTAATATTTTCCACATATTTCTGTCTTTTGCTAATAGCATCCATACTGGTCCTCCTATTTTCTTAAAATCATCTTCCCATCTCTTTATCTGTCTTCTATATTTCGTTTAATATCTCTAGGGTACCATTCCGTTATTATTTTTGTCCATTTCTCTTTCTTTTCTCTCAACATATGTCCCGTCCACTGCCATTTTAATTTTCTACATACATTGTGAACATTTTTGAACTTAGTTTTTTCTTTTGTTCTTTTTAACTGGATTCTGTCTCTTCACCTTACACAAAATATACTTCTCTCTAAACTGTTCTGACATACATTAATTGTGTAGTAACCTCAATGTAAATATGTAAATGTTTTTTTTTTAAATAATAATAACAATATGACACTGTCATTCACAGTGGCCAATCTCATGGTGAGATTAATCAAATAGGCAGGAGACAGGTGCACTCTCTTTTCCCTAACCCTTCTTCATCTGATGGGACAGCAGACTGATACTATCGATGAAAGATCAGATGCCTCAGTGGTGCAGAGGTGTGGCTGTACAAGGAAGTACAGCGGTGCTGTGTTTTACAAGGAGGTACTGGGTTCAATCACTTACCATTAATCACTTATCATCACTTACCATTAGGTGAGGTCAAGGGCTTATGTGTAAATAACAAAAAACAGCTTTACATGCTCTCTAACATATTGCTTATATCAGGGTTTCTCAAACTCTCGGCTCCACGAACCCCTGTTAACCCCCTTACTAACTAATGGACACCCCCCCTTCCCCAAACAAAAAAAATTATTTGACTCTTGAAGAAAATAAGGTTTTTATTTGAATACAAAGTAACACATAAAGTGCCAAAAGTAAAGTGTAATATTAATGTGATGGGTGTGCTTGTTTCTTGTCGCAAATGGATTCAATGTTAGGAGTAATTTGGGAGACTTAATTCTGACTCTGTATCAGTTATCAAGCCACCATTACGTAAATCTAGTCGCACACCCCCTGCCATCGAATGGCGAACCTAGGGGTTCGCGTACCCCACTTTGAGAAACCCTGGCTTATTTAAATAAATAACTCACCTGTTCTGTTTTGGGTACCCCGCTTCTTTGAACCGCCCTCTGTCCACCTTTTGTGGTGTAAAAATCCACCTCCCTGAAGTGTAAAGAGCATACAAACAGAACTTTTTGCATGTTATGGTCCTTCTTGATGCCGAGTGCTTCCACCCAGGAGGCATGGCGGAAAGCTTCCGTTGGTAATCTTTAAAAAAAAAAAGAGTACCTGTTCTTTCAGTTTGTTCTTTCAGTGTTATCGCTTTAGGAATACGATGAAAATTGACTACACAACATCTTATATGCTTAATCGTTTGTCGCAGTTTGTCTTTGTCGGAAGGTGGTCTAGCCTACCTAGCCATGGTCGAAGCCTCCAACCACCCACACCTGGCACAATTTAAAAAAACCTAAATTGGCCCAGAGGGGGATCAAACCTAGGATCTCTGTCTTCAATTCAATTCAATTCTTCTTAATGGCTTTCATTTGTGTCTTATAAATCCACAGAGAACTATGGTTGTCTTCCTGGGCAACCTGCTGTATATATGACAAATTAATCAAATACAGATTTATTAAACTAAATACAGTTTAAACCGTTTATGGCGACAATTCAACAGTTAAATTGACTCGTCGTCATCTACCCATGACAGAATTATCTGAGAAGAGTCAACTATTATGTTTATTATTAGTATATTATTTATTTATTTACACTTAATTTATGCACCAATGTAACAAAAACGAGAAATAGATACGTATTAAGACACTAGAATATAAAAGGCGTTCTTATCGCTAAGAAGCGATTTATTCCAGGCAACCAGTTTACGCAAACATTTCATGTGTTAATTAATCACTAAAGGAGTTCTCTTCTCTCTACTTTGTTACGAGATTATCCTAAAATTCTGTATTATTCTCTTTCTTTTCTTCTTCTATATTATTCGATCATAAAAAAAACAGTACCTGTGAAATGTAACATTTTCCAAGTCAGGCAAAATTTCTGTATTGTTGACACAAAAAGGCACGCAGCACTTCATTTTGCATAGGCATTAAAAGTAAGAACTAATTCCTGTTTCGATTTGGTATTTCAACTATCAGTATCAATGTTATAGCAAGATTATTTTTTTACAATGAAATCGAATGTAAGTAAATTAAAAAATTGTAAATAAATTAGCACAGAGTACATTAAAATATTGAAAATTGAAATAAATTAGTAAACACAGAATATATATGCAATCGCAGAACACAGATTAAATTTATATTTGGCTATAAGCTCTAATTTTTAAAACTAAATAAATCTACCTACTAATTTATACCAAAGTCTACAAATATACTGTGATGTGAAATTCTTTATTCTTGTCAAAATCGAATATCTATAAACTAATAATAATAAATGTCTATTTCATACTGCGTTATCACCTTGGCTTAGTCATGTGTTTTGGTCTATTTAATATCCAGGCTTTAAAAAACTAGTACCCAAGGCCATAAAATAAATTAAAAAAAAAACGAATATCCAATAGGATGCTTCGAAAAAAATATTTTGGTTTTTATATTGGTACTTACATGTTGCTCAACGTATTGGCGGGAAAAAGCTTATTTATTTTTTTACGTTACTGAAGCAATTAATATACAAAACAGTACATTTAATTAAACGGTAAGTTAATTGCAAGATGATTGCGAGTCTTAATTTAATATTCTATTAAAGTAACCAGACTATTTCATTGTGATAAAATTTGAATTATCGTCTCAATGTTGGTACTTCGTTGTTCTATATGACCGAATTGTAATTCATAATTCGTACGTATTAGCATTTTAGCGGCAAAATTCGGGAACTTGTGAAGTGCATGCAACTTTATCAGTGCAAAAGTGGTGCAAAAATTAAATAAATAGTGTTTAAAAAGGCATCGTTGGTAAGTTTTTAGCATTTATTAATGGTTTTTAAGTCGATAATGTTATAAATACATTACAATAAACAAAAATCAGTTAATATTTCGAGTTGTGAATGGTTTGTATAACTTTGGTAAAGAAGTAAACAAGCTTATTTTTAGCAATTGTCCTCATTGTCATAATAATTCGACGATGTCGATGCACATTGCACGTCCAGTAACATGTTCCTCCACCACGGTGTCGAGCCGCCAGCATCCAGCGGCTCCCTGCAACCCGCTTGATGTCCTCGCTCCATCCAGTGGGGAGTCGCCATTCCAGCACATTTTAGACCAATCACGTTATGCTATTCTATATGATAATTGGGAAGGGTAGATAAAATTGAGGATAACCCGCCCTGCTATTCTTCAAGATATGAGGCTGGAGTACAGAACCATCACGCTATTCTGTAGGAGGGTGATTAAAACATGACCCCACCATGCTGTTCTTTCAATGTGATTGGAGCATGTACAAGGGTCTAGGGTTGCCAACTTTTTTCACTAAATTATACTTTTTACTGTTGAACAAAAATAAAGTATTCAAAATACTGTTTTCAGGATCAAATTTGTCACCAATATGTCCTTCAAATAAATTGGTTATTTTATTCATATACTGAAACAATTATACATATACAACTAAATACAATATTCAAATTATTAGTAACTAACCTAACATAAACATAATATAAAAATAAAATTATAAATACAGACTTGGGTGTTGTAGAATTCATCTGAATCGATGATCATTAGTAAAGTGAGAAATCATCATATTAGAGAAATGGTTCAATGGTAGTGATGATACTTTTTTAATAGAACTAATAGCTACATACTTCTATTGTTAAGGCTTATTTGTATTTAGAGAAATGGTTCAATTTCAATCAGATTGACTTTCTTTAGTCAACTGTTTGTCATTGAAGACTCTTCTTTGTATAGACTCAATATTGTTATGGATGATTTATATTCAGAATTAACAAATTTCAAAGTTTTTATGAAAAAAATATCAGAAAACAAAGATTTTCATGAAATGAAGTACAGACCAAAAGTGGAGTTGTAGGGTAGCGGTAGAGTAGGAGTAGGGTAGTGGTAGGGTAGGGTAGTGGTAGGATAGCGGTAAAGTTGGAGTAGGGTAGTGGCAGGGTAGCGGTAGAGTATGGGTAGGGTAGGAGTAGGGTAGCGGTAGGGTAGTGGTAGGGTAGCGGTAAAGTTGGAGTAGGGTAGTGGCAGGGTAGCGGTAGAGTATGGGTAGGGTAGGAGTAGGGTAGCGGTAGGGTAGTGGTAGGGTAGCGGTAAAGTAGGAGTAGGGTAGTGGCAGGGTAGCGGTAGAGTATGGGTAGGGTAGGAGTAGGGTAGCGGTAGGGTAGTGGTAGGGTAGCGGTAAAGTAGGAGTAGGGTAGTGGCAGGGTAGCGGTAGAGTATGGGTAGGGTAGGAGTAGGGTAGCGGTAGGGTAGTGGTAGGGTAGCGGTAAAGTAGGAGTAGGGTAGTGGCAGGGTAGCGGTAGAGTATGGGTAGGGTAGGGGTAGGGTAGTGGTAGGGTAGCGGTAGAGTAGAGGTAGGGTAGGAGTAGGGTAGTGGTAAAGTAGGGGTAGGGTAGGAGGTAGGCTATCAACTGTAAACACAAGTCCCTGTTGCAGTCACAATACAGCATCACGATGAGTCGGCAGCTGCGGAAGAAGCCGCGGATCAGTTACTACGAGCCGGAGGAGCCGGCGTACGACGAATACATCTGTGAGTATCCATACTTCCGTACTAGAATCCGGACGCTCAGAGATTGCGTTTTAGACAGGTTGTGATTGGACACACATATTCAATTACAATTGCCTCGTTTTTTGTCTCATCAATAAAATGAAATGAAAACTGCTGAACCGATTTAGGCCTCTTACATGGACTTCCAAACACAACGGTCTCGAGCCGCCAGCATCCAGCGGCTCCCTGCAACCCGCTTGATCTCTTTGCTCCACCTAGTGGGGGGTCGACCAACACTGCGCTTTCCAATGCGGGGTCACACCAGCACCTTGGGACCCCAACGTCCATCGGCTCTTCGAAATATGTGCTGCCTATTGCCACTTCAGCTTCGCAACTCGTTGAGCTATGTCGGTGAATTCTGATTCGATCACGCAGAGATACTCCTAGCATAGCTCGCTCCATCGCTCGCTGAGTGACTGCCATAATAATATTTAATAGCTCAGTGGTGAAGGGACGGACTCATCACCGAGTGATGGTGGTTCGATCCCCGGCCGCTCACTTATTGTTTAAAATACGAATTACGTACGTAATTTCTATTGTATAATAAAAATTGTTATTATTATCCGTTAACAACCCAACATTAATATAATAAATGCCAATGTGAGTTCGTTTGTTACGCTTACACGCCTGAACCACTGAACCGATTTTAAATATTCCTCCACGAATGGGAAGCTACGTTATCAGCGAGCAACACTGCATATATTTCATCCCCGTACGGCAACGATCACACGCTATAGCGAGCCGCTTGTTCCAGTCTGCTCGCGCTGCAAGGACTACGTATACGAGTACTGCGCTATACATGGCGCGCTGCTCGTCGTGCCGGATGACAAGGTACGTGCTCTGATCACTCTGAGCGCTGGGGCTCCTTGCCAGGGACCTCAGCGGCGTCACGGGGTACCGCCAAGCGATTTAGCGTTCCGGTACGATGTCGTGTAGAAACCGAAAGGGGTGTGGATTTCATTTAACTCCTAAAAGTTGGCACGCTTCCATCTTAGTGTGCATCATCACTTACCATCAGGTGAGATTGCAGTCAAGGGTAAGGTAAAGAATAAAAAAAAATAAAAAAATAAAAAACAAATTCTATATAAATTTGCGTAAACGTCAACGTGATAGTAATAGTATGAAAATGTTGGAAACTCCCACTAGGCATACTGATCACTCTGAATGTGAGCGCTGGAGCTCCTTGCTGGGACCTGGTATACTGTAGTACTGTACCTAATACTGCTTTACTGTAGTATAAATGTATAGTACTATACATAACTAATCCTTTCCTTACTACTGCTGTTATACTGTGACGCTACTTTACTGTAGTACTGTTACAGAATACATATTATGTAATATGTATGTTATACTGTACGGCCGGTATACTGTACTGCTGATATACTTTAGTATTGCTATACTGTACTGCTGATATACTGTATTTCAGTACTGCTATACCATATACCATACAGTAGTGATCCTATAATGTAGTACTGGTACTACTGCTGCTATACTGCACCACTGCTACACGCGGCGCTACCCGCAGGTGCCGGCGAAGTCTCCCTACCCCCCCATCGTCCCGCGCGCCGCGCTCACCATCCCCCACGTGTTCCTGCACATCGCTCCCTCCATCATACCAGGTAACCCTCCTCCTCCTTCCTACTACAAACCATACGACTGCCGCTGTCCCCACACAATAGCAAGTTATACAATACGCCACAGCTCCTGGCACGCCAGAGCTCCAGTGTTTTTTATACTTAGCTAGAGACCTAGCTGGGGGCGCCCGGAGCTTTGGCGGAATGTATAGTTTAAACTTTTTCTTTGTTATTGCTTTGACAAGGTTTTCAGCAAAGAATCCTGGGTTTAGGCTAAACGTTAATGTTACTAAGCTCAGCTGTTCAGGGTTCTAAAGTTCGATCCAGCTCCATTGTTATCTGAAGAGGAGGAGAAATTTTGGCTGGTGGGAGGCTTCGGCCGTGGCTACTTAGCACCCTACCGGCAAAGACGACCAAGCGATTTAGCGTTCCGGTACGATGCCGTGTAGAAACCGAAAGGGGTGTGGATTTTCATCCTCCTCCTAACAAGTTAGCCCGCTTCCAATTAGACTGCATCATCACTTACCATCAGGTGAGATTGTAGTCAAGGGCTAACTTGTAAAGAAAAAAAAAAAAAAGAAAAAAAAATCTTACAGGCCATAGCTGATGTTTATGTAATTCCCTCTTTTATGTACGTGTAACGTCTTTATAACATCACACTAATATTATAAAGGCGAAAGTTTGTAAGTGTGAAAGTGTGTAAGTATATTTGTTCCTCTTTTACGCACGGCTACTGAAGCGATTTGGCTGAAATTTGGAGTGGAAATAGATAGAAACTACTTTTCATCCCAGAAAAATCCATGGTTCGGGTGTCCGCTAGTCTATACTTCTATACTAATATTATAAAGAGGTAAAGTTTGTAAGTTTGTAAGTTTGTCACATTTTTTAAATGGGGTAATCTTCGGAACTACTGGTCCGATTTTAAAAATTCTTTCACCAGTAGAATGCTACATTATCGGGAGAGTAGAATGCTATATTTTATATTGGTATCATATATATTAGCCGAGTTATCACAGTTTTTGTCATACAGGTCGGACTGAAAATCCTCTTAAAAAGACTTATTCGCATGCGCTGCCTTAACTATTGTGTAAAATTGAAATTAATGTATAGAGACTTTATGTATCTTTAAAAGTTCTACAAAAAAGTCCGCGACACCATATATCTATCTTCTATATGTTAGCAGATATAGTACCTTTTGTGTTTTAAAAATTATTAATTTTATATACTTAGGTTTACGTCATTATTTATACAACTAAACTTTAATCCTTATTAAAATAAATTATTTAATAATCACAAGGATATTATGGAGATAAGATTTGCCCTTTACAGTATGTTAATTACCTTAATAGTTTCGGAGATAATACAAAATTTCTAAAAGACGCAGAAATTCCGCTATATGACGCCCGGCGCTTTCATTTACGTAGTTCCCGTTCCCGTGTGAATATGGGGATCAAACATAGCCTATGACACTCGCAAATAACGTAGCTTTCTATTGGTAAAACAATTTTCCAAATCGGTCCACTAGATCCAGAGATTACCTCCTACAACCACACAAACTTTACCTCTTTATATTATTAGCATAGAAGTCTCTATTTCTCTTGGTCACACCACCACTCTCGAAGGACTGGACCGATTTTGCTAGGGGTAGGAGTAAGATAGAGAAGTTACAGGGTAGGGTAAGGTACGGGTAGGGAAGCGTAGGGGTAGGGTAGGTTTAGGGCCGGGTTTAGGGTAGTGGTAGGGTAGGGGTAGAGGTAGGGTAGTGGTAGGGTAGAGGTACGGGTAGGATAGGGAAGTGGTAGGGTAAGGGTAGGATAGGCGTGAGATAGGGGTACGGGTGGGATAGGGGTAGGAAAGGGATAGGGTACGGGGAGGGTAGGGGTAGGATGGGGGTAGGGTGTAGGTAAGGTAGGGGTAGGTTTGGGGTAGGGTAGGGTTGGGGTAGTGGTAGGGTAGGGGTAGGATAGGGTAGGGGTAGTAGTAAAGTTGACATCGAAATTTACGCGGACGAAGTCGCGGGCGTCCGCTAGTAATGTATAAAAAGTGCTTTTCATTCAGTAAAATAATTTTTAAATTTAATTGTTTTTAATTTTTTAACAAGAATGTATAGAATTTTTTAAACAGAAAAAATAAAATCATTTAAATAATTATATAAATTAAAAACGTAATTATAACGTTGTTTATTTTTAATTTCATGAGCTTTGTTTATCTATGAATCTACGTAGGAGCTGGTCTGGGAGTGTTCTCCACGCTGACGCTGCCCAGCGGGGTCCGCTTCGGTCCATACCGCGGCGTCAAGAGCAAAGAGATCACCTCCACCTACTGCTGGCAGGTCAGTGCTGATGGTTGAATCTACGTAGAAGCGAGTCTCGGAGGGCTCTTCACGATGTTTAGAAGGCCGCCATATTGGCTTGGAGTGACGTCGCATTATTTTTTCTAGTAATACTTAGCAAGCACTTTTAGTTGATGCCCATATTGTAAGAATGCATATAAAACTTAGTTTGCCATGTATAAGAAGTTCGCCATTTTTGAGTGACGTCACTTTAATTTTGGAGATACTCTAAGGACGCCCTTCCATTTGATACCCAAATTGTAGGTAAGCCTAAATAACTTAATCCTGTGTTTATAAGACCGCCATATTATTTAGAGTAAAGTCACATTATTTTTCGAGTTATACTAAGCAAGCCCTTTCATTTGATACCCATATTGTAGGAATGCATTAAGGATACTTGTATTGTCCGACATGTTGTATTTAGAATGACGTCACACTGCGAACCGTGCAATTCTCGTTCACTAAATGTGTAAAACAAGTTTCGATATATACTGATGAATGAACAAGTGGCCACTTATGCTACTTTGCGTCCGTGTATCTAGCCACGACCGAATACTCTCACTCATGAGACGGCCTCCGTGGCACACTGGTATGCACGATGGATTTACTTGACGGAGGTCCTGGGTTCGATCCCAGGCTGGACCGATTGAGGTTTTCTTACTTGGTCTAGGTCTAGCTAGTGGGAGGCTTTGGCCGTGGCTAGTTACCACTCTACCGATTGAGACGTACCGCCAAGCAATTAAGCGATCCGGTACGATGTGTAGAAACCGAAAGGGGTGTGGATTTTCATCCTCCTAACAATAGCCCGCTTCTATCTTAGACTGCATCATCACTTACCATCAGGTGAGATTGTAGTCAAGGGCTAACTTGCAGATGTACGACGGCATCGGCAAGCCCACGCACGTGGTGGACGCCGGGGACCCGAACAAGTCCAACTGGATGCGCTACGTCAACTGCTCGCGGCACTGGTGCGAGCAGAACCTGGTCGCCTTCCAGTACCGCGGCGAGCTGTACTACAGGTACGCTAGCCTGGCCACGACCGAAGCCACCACCCAATCTTGTATCTCTTCAAAAAATCTTTTTTTCCATTTTCAGGACCATTAAAATAATCCCACGATTCACAGAGCTGATGGTGTTCTACGGGGCAGAATTCGCTCACATGCTGCGAGTCAACATACGGACTTACAACTCGCCCGTCGGTATGTGCTCAGACCAATTGAAATGATGACAGTTAATTAAATTGTATATAAATTAAGAGTATGCTAATAGTAAAGCAATTTTGTAAAAGTAACAGGGTATCTGCGATCATTACTTTCGGAGCTACAGGGATTTAAAGGGTCAGATTTGCGGCGCTGCCGCGGATCCCTGAAAAACGCTCCATACAAAATGGTACGAACTTATGACGTCGTAGGCAATTAATGATCATTAGATTTGTATGGGCGTTTAAACAAAATCACAAATATCTTTGTTATTTGTGCGTTTATGTTTATAGTTCATATATTGAAAAATGTCACATTTAATGTAAGGAAGCTAAAACTGTATGAATTTTCATCTAATTACGATAAAATATTTTTAATAGTTTTGAAATTTTATAATCTTATTTATTTTGCAAATATCCAGACAATCTTTGCTTTTTATGTATAAATTAGTTAACATTGACCTTATTTACCCGAATGTATCATTAAAATCAATATATTCAAACCTAGTCATCATCCCCATTATAGAAGGACCTATATCGCACTCATAGTCACAAACAAAATTGTCTGTAATTTTCTGAGGAAAACGACCTTAGATTTGGTATATATCTTATACTAAACTAGAAGTTTTTGACCGTTTTTTACACAATTCAACTACACAAAAAGGTACTGTTACAGAGCTCTGTAACCGACGAACACGATTACAATTATTTAACATCGATTCTATAGAGACAGCTTTTATAATCGCATTAGATCGTTGATCATATACTTCGACAGAAAAGTAACACCTAGCGAGGCAAGTCCTATAGAATAGTTGGTCTGAGGCTATGTGACATGTATCCCACGGTTCAGTTCACGGAGCTGATGGTGTTCTACGGCATTTACTCGTATATATTAAGAAGATAAGAAGTTAGCAGTAAGGTAAGGTCAGGCTGGTGGGAGGCTTCGGCCGTGGCTAGTTACCACCCTACCGGCAAAGACGTACCGCCAAGCGATTTAGCGTTCCGGTACGATGCCGTGTAGAAACCGAAAGGGGTGTGGATTTTCATCCTCTACCTAACAAGTTAACCCGCTTCCATCTTAGACTGCATCATCACTTACCATCAGGTGAGATTGCAGTCAAGGGCTAACAAAGGTAAAGAATAAAAAAAGTAAGGTACTTTTTACCCAACTGTCAAGAAGGGTTATTACTCTGAAACTCAATTCAAAAATAACAATGGCTCGTACAAAAACCTCGTCAACAACCGAACAACCTACTCGTTAAACAATCTCGTGGTTATACAGGGTCCTGGAAAGTATTTACCGTAACCATGGGCTTATATTCATTAACTAGCGGACGCCCGCGACTTCGTCCGCGTGAAAGTCGTAAACTTTCAACTACCTCTATCCTATCCTACCCTACCTCTACCCTACCCTATCCCAACCCTACCCCTACCCTACCACTACCTTACCCTACCCCTACCCTACACTACTCCTACCCTACGCCTACCCTACCCTACCCTACCCCTACCCTACTCATTAAGGCTGCACTTCTTTATTTATTCCCCCCCCCCCGCGAGTCGCATCGAGCGCGGCAACCGTTACACAAAAATAATCCTTAAAGCATGAATTAGTATTCACGCGCGATGGCTTAGCGTATTTCATGTATAACTTTGGTGTTTCTTTACCGATTTTTATGATTCTTTTTTTATTGAATAGGTAATAATGTTAACTTTTTTAGTTAGGGATGAATGATGAGTGTTATAAACATAAGAGTAGACAAATGTAATTAGAAAGCTCCGAACTGCTAAGCTACCGGGAGTTACACGTGTTATTGTGAGTCAACCATAAAAGATAGACATATATATGCTGTTGTGTTTTTATAGATAATTTTAAGGAGAACATTTCCGTGATACATGATTTCCATGTAGCTTTAACCATTAAGGCTGTACACGCGACGGAAGCTTAAAAAATTGAGTATATTCTCCCGTTTTCTCAACATTTCTCTTCACTGCTCTGCTCCTATTGATCGTAGCGTAATGAAAAGTATACTATAACCTGCCCAGGAGTATGTAGAATATTTGTACCAAGTTTCATTAAAATCCGTCCAGTAGTTTTTGTTTCTATAAAGAACATACAGACAGACAGACAAAAATTTTACTGATTGCATTTTTGGCATCAGTATCGATCACTAATCACCCCCTGATAGTTAATTTGGAAATATATTTCATGTACAGAATTGACCTCTCTACAGATTTATTATAAGTATAGATGAGCTGGTTCTTGCAACGCGGCACAATCCAAAAGAGTTTGGATCGTGCCGCGTTGCAAGAACCAGCTCATGACTACGGGCCCCGTATGGGTTCGAAACTAGTCCGGCATACTCTGATCCGACCTTATATCACGTGAGTTTTAGCCGTGTTTTATAATCATCATCATTATCAACCCATATTCGGCTCACTGCAGAGCACGAGTCTCCTCTCAGAATGAGAGGCGTAAGGCCAATAGTCCACCACGCTGGCCCAATGCGGATTGGCAGATTTCACTCACGCAGAGAATTAATAAAATTCTCTGGTATGCAGGTTTCCTTACGATGTTTTCCTTCACCGTTTGAGACACGTGATATTTAATTTCTTAAAATGCACACAACTGAAAAGTTGGAGGTGCGTGCCCCGGACCGGATTCGAACCCACACCCTCCGGAATCGAAGGCAGAGGTCATATCCACTGGGCTATCACGGCTGCATAATCAATTAATATGAATAACACTCACCATTTTTTTTTTTTTATTGAGAAAAAATACAATAAGGTACTTAAGCTAACTTATCCTAACAACTATACAAATCATGCCCACGTGGAATGGTGGCAAGAATACTGGCTGCATTTCCGCGCTGGACAGACAGGCTGATCCTTTGCGCAAATGAGCCAGCCCTTCTGTCACCACCACATTCACCATAGTTTAAATTCTAAAATAACGAAAATGAATTATAAATGTTTAAAGAACATGTTTTCTAAATTAAATGGACCTTAAATTATATCATACTTACTACTAACTACTACATACTAACTTATTTGTATTTTTATTTTTTCCACCCATACTTCAGTGAAAGTTCGCGCGTCGACCAAAAATAAACCGCAAGCGACACCAAGCGCATCCGCTCCGTACCGTGGGACTGATGGTACACACGATGATCCGCACCGTGGGACTGATGGTACACACGATGCTCCGCACCGTGGGACTGATGGTACACACGATGATCCGCACCGTGGGACTGATGGTACACACGATGCTCCGCACCGTGGGACTGATGGTACACACGATGATCCGCACCGTGGGACTGATGGTACACACGATGCTCCGCACCGTGGGACTGATGGTACACACGATGATCCGCACCGTGGGACTGATGGTACACACGATGCTCCGCACCGTGGGACTGATGATACACACGATGCTCCGCACCGTGGGAATGATGATACACACGATGCTCCGCACCGTGGGACTGATGGTACACACGATGCTCCGCACCGTGAGACTGATGGTACACACGATGCTCCGCACCGTGGGATTGATGATACACACGATGCTCCGCACCGTGGGAATGATGATACACACGATGCTCCGCACCGTGGGACTGATGGTACACACGATGCTCCGCACCGTGAGACTGATGGTACACACGATGCTCCGCACCGTGGGATTGATGATACACACGATGCTCCGCACCGTAGGACTGACGATACACGCGACAAACATACTAAACTCATTCCACCAACAAACAAGAAAAGTACTACAAAAAAAGGTAATTGTAAATAAAAAACCAAAACCAAATTTAAATACCTCTAATTTGAAAAGTACAGGATTTTATAAAATCCTCCAACTCTTAGTTTATTCCAAAATATTTAACAAAAAAATTAAACCGACTTCAAAAACATAAAACGTACCGACTAAACTAAAAAGCGATAAATAACATCATATGTGCCTGCTGCTTTGCTGTTGATTACCTCGTCGTTATCAACCCATATTCGGCTCACTGCTGAGCTCGAGTCTCCTCTCAGAATGAGAGGGGTTAGGCCAATAGTCCACCACGCTGGCCCAATGCGGATTGACAGACTTCACTCACGCAGAGAATTAAGAAAATTCTCTGGTGTGCAGGTTCCCTTACGATGTTTTCCTTCACCGTTTGAGACACGTGATATATAATTTCTTAAAATGCACACAACTGAAAAGTTGGAGGTGCATGCCCCGGACCGGATTCGAACCCACACCCTCCGGAATCGGAGGCAGAGGTCATATCCACTGGGCTATCGCGGCTCTTGTTGTTTACCTACCTATGTTGATTACCTACTGATCAATTTGTAGGCGGTGCTAACGTATTAATTTAAGCCGTTCCTGTTATACATACTAATTTATATCCCTCCATAATTCAGTGAGTGTTCGCGTGTCTGCCAACAACAAACAGCCGCAAGCGACACCAAGCGCGCCGGCAGTTGCTCCGCACCGTGGGACTGACGATACACACGATGCTCCGCACCGTGGGACTGACGATACACACGATGCTCCGCACCGTAGGGCAGCTTTCAGACCTTGAAACTAGTGTATAATGAAATTACAAGTACAAAGAAAGCTTGAAAGAATGTTTAATTTTTTTCATAAATTAAAAATTATCTTTAGCTAGCGTGTGAATTAGCTTCAGGTAATTTTGAATATTGTTAATGGGTTTCTTGTATTGGACTAATAAATGTCAGGGCAGCTTTCAGACCTTGAAACTAGTGTATAATGAAATTACAAGTACAAAGAAAGCTTGAATAAATGTTTAATTTTTTTCATAAATTAAAAATTATCTTTAGCTAGCGTGTGAATTAGCTTCAGGTAATTTTTAATGTTGTTAATGGGTTTCTTGTATTGGACTAATAAATGTCATGGCGACTTTCAGACCTTGAAACTAGTGTATAATGAAATTTCTAGTACAAGGAAATAACAACTAGATAGTACTTACTATATGTATAAACAGTTATAGTCGACTAACTCATAAAACTTACTTGAAGCACGAACATTTCATACAAATTCCGTTGTTTTTTGATAAAGTTTTAAGTAACATAATTCAGAGTCTCTTAAAACTATGGTATCGTCAGTCACACGATGCTCCGCACCGTGGGACTGACGATACACACGACAAACAAATTGTAATCTCAGACGGACATCAGATGGCGCGACTTGTTTCCGTAAAGAATGGGGAGTTCGAGAGGGGTAGCGATCGGCTAGCTAAAATAGTCAGATCATTACTGTTGTTGAAAATATTTTTAAACGAATTCGAAAAAAGGAGGAGGTTCTCAATTCGAGTCTTTTTTTAAATACTGTTTTATGCATTTTAGCTGGTACTAAATTAAAATTTTGATATTTTTTATGTTTCAGAACTCCCGGACAAGCAAGAGCAAGTCATTTCTCTCCAAAACGATTTACGTTGTGACATATGTAACTATATATGTAAAACTCAAAAATCATTGGAGAATCATTTAGTTCTACACACACTTGACAATGTCTTCAAGTGTAGCTCCTGCGGATTTATAAGTAAGAAAAAAGACTACTTGGAGAATCATTTGAAAATACACACAGGAGAGAAACCATTCGCATGTACTAGTTGTGATTTTAAATGTATTCAAAAAAGCCATTTAAAAATACATATGAGGGTACACACAGGAGAGAAACCATTCGCATGTACTAGTTGTGATTTTAAATGTAATCAAAAAAGTAGTTTAAAAATACATATGAGGGTACACACAGGAGAGAAACCATTCGCTTGTACTAGTTGTGATTTTAAATGTAATCAAAAAAGTAGTTTAAAAACACATATGAGGGTACACACGGGAGACAAACCATTCGCTTGTACTAGTTGTGATTTTAAATGTATTCAAAAAAGCCATTTAAAAATACATATGAGGGTACACACAGGAGAGAAACCATTCGCTTGTACTAGTTGTGATTTTAAATGTATTCAAAAAAGTAGTTTAAAAACACATATGAGAGTACACACAGGAGAGAAACCATTAGCTTGTACTATTTGTGATTTTAAATGTAATCGCAAAAGTAATTTAAAAAGACATATGAGGGTACACACAGGAGAGAAACCATTCGCTTGTACTAGTTGTGATTTTAAATGTATTCAAAAAAGCCATTTAACAACACATATGATGATACACACAGGAGAGAAACCATTCGCTTGTACTAGTTGTGATTTTAAATGTAATCAAAAAAGTAGTTTAAAAACACATATGAGGGTACACACAGGAGAGAAACCATTCGCTTGTACTAGTTGTGAATATAAATGTATTCAAAAAAATGATTTAAAATAACATACAAGAATACACAGGAAACCATTCTCATGTAATGCATGCAACTATAGAACTACACAAAGCAGTACCTTAAAATCCCACATGAGAACCCAACACTGCGCGTAGACACACACACACTAGTGGCGCCTGCGACTTGTCCTCCACTGTTGACTCACACCCCCCCCCCCTCTACCCGCGCTAGACAGCACTTGCTCGAGACTTGCTCCCGCATAGTCGACGCTTGCTCACGCGTACTCGACACTTGCTCACGCGTGCTCGAAACTTGCTCCCGTATACTCGACACTTGCTCACGCGTGCTCGACACTTGCTCACGCGTGCTCGAAACTTGCTCCCGCATACTCGACACTTGCTCACACTTGCTCACGCGTACTCGACACTTGCTCGCGCGATCTCCGCCTCATGCGCAGTGGCGTGCACTCTAGACACAAAATGCACTGCATACGCTGAGGGCTCATTTTCACCCAGCAGGGTTATTATATATCTCTGTGTACCATTCATCTATATAATCGGTTCGATTCCCACAACTGGAAAATATTGGTGTGATGAGCATGACTGTTTTCCAGTGTCTGTGTGTATTTATACATTATACAGGGTGTGGCGTAAATAATGGATAACCCTGTACCTGCCGAAGAGACTCCTAATGGGCTATAGGAATATAGATTTTTTTTTATTTATTTAAGTTTCGTTTTAAGAAAAATGGCTTAATTCATGTTTTTCAAAAAATGGGTACTTTCATTTATTCATTTTGCTACAGTTACCACAAATTTTAGATTTTTTGCATTCTGGTTTTTTTATAATACAGCTAAAGAATTGTGCTATTGGTTGGTATAAGGAATTCCCAGTTTGTTACTCTAGTTTTGGAAAAAAATAACATGAAAGTTCAAAAAGCCTTATTAATTATCCAATTTCTTAACTTTGTGCAACATCTGGTGTAAAAAATCTCTATGAGAGATGACTTGCCCATTATCTTAAAAACATGCTTGTTTAATGCAGATTCCGAAATGGTATAATACCTACTAAATATCATGTTATTTACGAAAAAAAATGGCAATAGCCAAGAACATGTCCTTGATTTTTTAACTACATTATTAAATTATCACAAACATGTCTTTGTTAACGTAATATGGGTCGACCCTTTATTGTGTGACCGGGGGCAGGTAGTCAATATGGATAGAGCAAGCAGATAACGACCTTATTTCGACTACCTGTGGTTGTTTGTCACTGGAAAAAACGCCATGGTTAATCTCTTCAAAGGACAGAGACAAAGCATTTTCATGTTAGGTAAACAGTAGTTGTGCGATAGAGAGATGTTTATTGTTCTTATTACAAACGACAAAAACAGGTTTAGAACTCAGAACTTGTGTTATACAGTTGCAGTTAGTGCTCATTTGACTATCGTTGCATGCGCATATCTCGGTTGTATTTTCACGTGATTGGATTTTTTTAAAAGTGAATTTGGCTTACGTACTACGGACTCTGTTTTTGCTATACGAATTGGACATTTGTGATATTATCGAAGACGATCGACATCCCGATTATCGCGTGTTTACACGAGTGCACGTCGCTTTTAGCGAAGGACGGATGCCTGGTACCGGTGTTGGTGGAGCTTCGGAAGGTAGACCTCGACGACATGGTGATGACGAAGTTTTAAACGCTGTAAGAGCAAACCCTGAATTATCAATTCGCGAAATAAGTAGCGAAACTCATGTGGATACGCGCACTGTGGGCAGAATCCTGCACAGGCATAAGCTTCATCCATTCCATTTTCAGAGAGTGCAGACTCTTATGACAAGGGATTATGCGCCGAGAGTGCATTTCTGCCGAATAATGTTACGAAAAATAAGAGAAGATACAGATTTCTTTAACAAAATATTGTGGAGCGATGAATCAAGTTGTAGACGAAATGGCTACCTCAATTTGCACAACCTCCATAGTTGGCAGGCAGTGAACCCCAGACAATGTAGACAAGATCGTGCTCAAGTCCAATTTAAAGTAAATCTTTGGACGGGAATTTTAAACGGTCAAATAGTTGGGCCCATTGAACTTCCGGAGACACTAACGGGTCCCATTTATTTAAATTTTCTGCAAAATATTTTACCACAACAATTAAAAAGTTTAAATGTGCCAGATAACCACTGGTTACAAAATGATGGTTGCCCTGCTCACTACGCACGCATTGTCCGGGATCACCTGAATGATGAATACAATGAGAGATGGATTGGTCGTTTAGGACCCATTTTGTGGCCGCCAAGATCTCCTGATCTGAATCCTCTCGACTTTTTTTACTGGGGATGTTTAAAAGAAAAGGTCTACAAGACGGAGATAACATCCCTGGAACAATTAAAGGTCCGGATTTTTCAAGCTGCTGACGAAATAAAGAGATCTGGCTTTGTACGACGCCTGAAAAGGTCATTCATCCGTCGTTGCAGGGCCTGCATTGCCGCAAATGGCGGCCATTTTGAACATTTAATTTAAAATGTAAACTTTTGTGTTTTAGCTTTTTCAATAAAAAAAAATCGTTTTATGTTTTTTATTTATTTTTTAAAACAACCCACACACCCACTGGTAAACCTAGTCAACTTAAATTGCAATAGATAATTTGTTTGTGATAGCTTAATAATTTACTTAATAAAAATAAAACAAGGACATGTTCTTGACTATTGCCAATTTTTTTCGTAAATATCGCGATATGTAATAAGTATTATACCGTTTCGGAATCTGCATTAAGCAAGCATGTTTTTAAGATAATGGGCAAATCAGCTCTAATAGAGATTTTTTAAACCATATGATGTACAAAATTAACAAACTGAATAATCAATAAGGCTTTTTTGAACTTTCATGTTAATTTTTGCCAAAACTAGAGTAACGAATTAGAAATTCCTTATCAATAACAGTAGCACAACTCTTAAGCTATATTATAAAAAAAAACAGAAAAAGAAAATTCCAAAATTTGAGATTACTGTAGCAAAATTAGTAAGTGAAAGTACCCATTTTTATAAAAACATGACTTAAGCCATTTTTCTCAAAACGAAACTTCAATAAATAAAAAAAAATCTATATTCGAATAGCCCATTTGGAGGCTCTTCGGCAGGTACAGGGTTATCCATTATTTACG